>NW_027167869.1:0-105700 GCF_040954835.1 Lepisosteus oculatus
AGCAGAAATAAACATGTTTCTGCAAGTTTGGTCAGCCCCATGTAAGTTATGGGTCAGTAACAGCTCACTTTTCAAAACGTGTTTTTCAGCCCGAAATAAACGCGTTTTTTCAGACAGCTGTATCCCTATGTAACTGCAAGGCTCAGAAGAGCCCACACACTCAGGTCTTAACCCCAGTGTGCTGAAAGTGTCAAAACATGTTTTTCAGCAGAAATAAACATGTTTCTGCAAGTTTGGTCAACCCCATGTAACTTATGGGGCAGTAACAGCTCACTTTTCAAAACGTGTTTTTCAGCCCAGAAATAAACGCGTTTTTTCAGACAGCTGTATCCCTATGTAACTGCAAGGCTCAGAAGAGCCCACACACTCAGGTCTTAACCCCAGTGTGCTGAAAGTGTCAAAACATGTTTTTCAGCAGAAATAAACATGTTTCTGCAAGTTTGGTCAACCCCATGTAACTTATGGGCAGTAACAGCTCACTTTTCAAAACGTGTTTTTCAGCCCGAAATAAACGCGTTTTTTCAGACAGCTGTATCCCTATGTAACTGCAAGGCTCAGAAGAGCCCACACACTCAGGTCTTAACCCCAGTGTGCTGAAAGTGTCAAAACATGTTTTTCAGCAGAAATAAACATGTTTCTGCAAGTTTGGTCAACCCCATGTAAGTTATGGGTCAGTAACAGCTCACTTTTCAAAACGTGTTTTTCAGCCCGAAATAAACGCGTTTTTTCAGACAGCTGTATCCCTATGTAACTGCAAGGCTCAGAAGAGCCCACACACTCAGGTCTTAACCCCAGTGTGCTGAAAGTGTCAAAACATGTTTTCAGCAGAAATAAACATGTTCTGCAAGTTTGGTCAACCCCATGTAACTTATGTTGCAGTAACAGCTCACTTTTCAAAACGTGTTTTCAGCCCGAAATAAACGCGTTTTTCAGACAGCTGTATCCCTATGTAACTGCAAGGCTCAGAAGAGCCCACACACTCAGGTCTTAACCCCAGTGTGCTGAAAGTGTCAAAACGTGTTTTTCAGCAGAAATTAAACATGTTTCTGCAAGTTTGGTCAGCCCCATGTAAGTTATGGGTCAGTAACAGCTCACTTTTCAAAAAGTGTTTTTCAGCCCGAAATAAACGCGTTTTTTCAGACATCTGTATCCCTATGTAACTGCAAGGGCTCAGAAGAGCCCACACACTCAGGTCTTAACCCCAGTGTGCTGAAAGTGTCAAAACATGTTTTTCAGCAGAAATAAACATGTTTCTGCAAGTTTGGTCAACCCCATGTAACTTATGGGGCAGTAACAGCTCACTTTTCAAAACGTGTTTTTCAGCCCGAAATAAACGCGTTTTTTCAGACAGCTGTATCCCTATGTAACTGCAAGGCTCAGAAGAGCCCACACACTCAGGTCTTAACCCCAGTGTGCTGAAAGTGTCAAAACATGTTTTTCAGCAGAAATAAACATGTTTCTGCAAGTTTGGTCAACCCCATGTAACTTATGTTGCAGTAACAGCTCACTTTTCAAAACGTGTTTTTCAGCCGAAATAAACGCGTTTTTTCAGACAGCTGTATCCCTATGTAACTGCAAGGCTCAGAAGAGCCCACACACTCAGGTCTTAACCCCAGTGTGCTGAAAGTGTCAAAACATGTTTTTCAGCAGAAATAAACATGTTTCTGCAAGTTTGGTCAACCCCATGTAACTTATGGGGCAGTACAGCTCACTTTTCAAAACGTGTTTTTTCAGCCCGAAATAAACGCGTTTTTCAGACAGCTGTATCCCTATGTAACTGCAAGGCTCAGAAGAGCCCACACACTCAGGTCTTAACCCCAGTGTGCTGAAAGTGTCAAAACATGATTTTCAGCAGAAATAAACATGTTGCTGCAAGTTTGGTCAACCCCATGTAACTTATGGGGCAGTAACAGCTCACTTTCAAACGTGTTTTTCAGCCGAAATAAACGCGTTTTTCAGACAGCTGTATCCCTATGTAACTGCAAGGCTCAGAAGAGCCCACACACTCAGGTCTTACCCCAGTGTGCTGAAAGTGTCAAATCGTGTTTTTCAGCAGAAATAAACATGTTTCTGCAAGTTTGGTCAGCCCCATGTAAGTTATGGGTCAGTAACAGCTCACTTTTCAAAACGTGTTTTCAGCCCGAAATAAACACGTTTTTTCAGACAGCTGTATCCCTATGTAACTGCAAGGCTCAGAAGAGCCCACACACTCAGGTCTTAACCCAGTGTGCTGAAAGTGTCAAAACATGTTTTTCAACAGAAATAAACATGTTTCTGCAAGTTTGTCAACCCCATGTATCTTATGGGGCAGTACAGCTCACTTTTCAAAACGTGTTTTTCAGCCTGAAATAAACGCGTTTTTTTCAGACAGCTGTATCCCTATGTAACTGCAAGGCTCAGAAGAGCCCACACACTCAGGTCTTAACCCCAGTGTGCTGAAAGTGTCAAAACATGTTTTTCAGCAGAAATAAACATGTTTCTGCAAGTTTGTCAACCCCATGTAACTTATGGGTCAGTAACAGCTCACTTTTCAAAACGTGTTTTTCAGCCCGAAATAAACGCGTTTTTTCAGACAGCTGTATCCCTATGTAACTGCAGGCTAAGAACAGCCCACACACTCAGGTCTTAACCCCAGTGTGCTGAAAGTGTCAAAACATGTTTTTCAGCAGAAATAAACATGTTTCTGCAAGTTTGGTCAACCCCATATAAGTTATGTTGCAGTAACAGCTCACTTTTCAAAACGTGTTTTCAGCCCGAAATAAACGCGTTTTTTCAGACAGCTGTATCCCTATGTAACTGCAAGGCTCAGAAGAGCCCACACACTCAGGTCTTAACCCCAGTGTGCTGAAAGTGTCAAATCGTGTTTTTCAGCAGAAATAAACATGTTTCTGCAAGTTTGGTCAGCCCATGTAAGTTATGGGTCAGTAACAGCTCACTTTTCAAAACGTGTTTTCAGCCCGAAATAAACGCGTTTTTCAGACATCTGTATCCCTATGTAACTGCAAGGCTCAGAAGAGCCCACACACTCAGGTCTTAACCCCAGTGTGCTGAAAGTGTCAAAACATGTTTTTCAGCAGAAATAAACATGTTTCTGCAAGTTGGTCAACCCCATGTAACTTATGGGGCGTAACAGCTCACTTTTCAAAACGTGTTTTTCAGCCCAAAATAAACGCGTTTGTCAAAACATGTTTTTCAGCAGAAATAAACATGTTTCTGCAAGTTTGGTCAACCCCATGTAACTTATGTTGCAGTAACAGCTCACTTTTCAAAACGTGTTTTTCAGCCCGAAATAAACGCGTTTTTTCAGACATCTGAGTTTGGTCAGCCCATGTAAGTTATGGAAAACGTGTTTTTCAGCCCGAAATAAACGCGTTTTTCAGACATCTGTATCCCTATGTAACTGCAAGGCTCAGAAAGAGCCCACACACTCAGGTCTTAACCCCAGTGTGCTGAAAGTGTCAAAACATGTTTTTCAGCAGAATAAACATGTTTCTGCAAGTTTGGTCACAGCTCACTTTTCAAAACGTGTTTTTCAGCCCGAAATAAACACGTTTTTCAGACAGCTGTATCCCTATGTAACTGCAAGGCTCAGAAAGAGCCCACACACTCAGGTCTTAACCCAGTGTGCTGAAAGTGTCAAATCGTGTTTTTCAGCAGAAATAAACATGTTTCTGCAAGTTTGGTCAGCCCCATGTAAGTTATGGGTCAGTAACAGCTCACTTTTCAAAACGTGTTTTTCAGCCCGAAATAAACGCGTTTTTTCAGACAGCTGTATCCCTATGTAACTGCAAGGCTCAGAAGAGCCCACACACTCAGGTCTTAACCCCAGTGTGCTGAAAGTGTCAAAACATGTTTTTCAGCAGAAATAAACATGTTTCTGCAAGTTTGGTCAACCCCATGTAACTTATGGGGCAGTAACAGCTCACTTTTCAAAACGTGTTTTTCAGCCCGAAATAAACGCGTTTTTTCAGACATCTGTATCCCTATGTAACTGCAAGGCTCAGAAGAGCCCACACACTCAGGTCTTAACCCCAGTGTGCTGAAAGTGTCAAAACATGTTTTTCAGCAGAAATAAACATGTTTCTGCAAGTTTGGTCAACCCCATGTAACTATGTTGCAGTAACAGCTCACTTTTCAAAACGTGTTTTTCAGCCCGAAATAAACACGTTTTTTCAGACAGCTGTATCCCTATGTAACTGCAAGGCTCAGAAGAGCCCACACACTCAGGTCTTAACCCCAGTGTGCTGAAAGTGTAAAAACGTGTTTTTCAGCAGAAATATACATGTTTCTGCAAGTTTGGTCAGCCCCATGTAAGTTATGGGTCAGTAACAGCTCACTTTTCAAAACGTGTTTTTCAGCCCGAAATAAACGCGTTTTTTCAGACATCTGTATCCCTATGTAACTGCAAGGCTCAGAAGAGCCCACACACTCAGGTCTTAACCCCAGTGTGCTGAAAGTGTCAAAACATGTTTTTCAGCAGAAATAAACATGTTTCTGCAAGTTTGGTCAACCCCATGTAACTTATGGGGCGTAACAGCTCACTTTTCAAAACGTGTTTTTCAGCCCAAAATAAACGCGTTTTTTCAGACAGCTGTATCCCTATGTAACTGCAAGGCTCAGAAGAGCCCACACACTCAGGTCTTAACCCCAGTGTGCTGAAAGTGTCAAAACATGTTTTTCAGCAGAAATAAACATGTTTCTGCAAGTTTGGTCAACCCCATGTAACTTATGTTGCAGTAACAGCTCACTTTTCAAAACGTGTTTTTCAGCCCGAAATAAACGCGTTTTTTCAGACAGCTGTATCCCTATGTAACTGCAAGGCTCAGAAGAGCCCACACACTCAGGTCTTAACCCCAGTGTGCTGAAAGTGTCAAAACATGTTTTTCAGCAGAAATAAACATGTTTCTGCAAGTTTGGTCAACCCCATGTAACTTATGGGGCGTAACAGCTCACTTTTCAAAACGTGTTTTTCAGCCCAAAATAAACGCGTTTTTTCAGACAGCTGTATCCCTATGTAACTGCAAGGCTCAGAAGAGCCCACACACTCAGGTCTTAACCCCAGTGTGCTGAAAGTGTCAAAACATGTTTTTCAGCAGAAATAAACATGTTTCTGCAAGTTTGGTCAACCCCATGTAACTTATGTTGCAGTAACAGCTCACTTTTCAAAACGTGTTTTTCAGCCCGAAATAAACGCGTTTTTTTCAGACAGCTGTATCCCTATGTAACTGCAAGGCTCAGAAGAGCCCACACACTCAGGTCTTAACCCCAGTGTGCTGAAAGTGTCAAAACGTGTTTTTCAGCAGAAATAAACATGTTTCTGCAAGTTTGGTCAGCCCCATGTAAGTTATGGGTCAGTAACAGCTCACTTTTCAAAAAGTGTTTTTCAGCCCGAAATAAACGCGTTTTTTCAGACATCTGTATCCCTATGTAACTGCAAGGCTCAGAAGAGCCCACACACTCAGGTCTTAACCCCAGTGTGCTGAAAGTGTCAAAACATGTTTTTCAGCAGAAATAAACATGTTTCTGCAAGTTTGGTCAACCCCATGTAACTTATGGGGCAGTAACAGCTCACTTTTCAAAACGTGTTTTTCAGCCCGAAATAAACGCGTTTTTTCAGACAGCTGTATCCCTATGTAACTGCAAGGCTCAGAAGAGCCCACACACTCAGGTCTTAACCCCAGTGTGCTGAAAGTGTCAAAACATGTTTTTCAGCAGAAATAAACATGTTTCTGCAAGTTTGGTCAACCCCATGTAACTTATGTTGCAGTAACAGCTCACTTTTCAAAACGTGTTTTTCAGCCCGAAATAAACGCGTTTTTTCAGACAGCTGTATCCCTATGTAACTGCAAGGCTCAGAAGAGCCACACACTCAGGTCTTAACCCCAGTGTGCTGAAAGTGTCAAAACATGTTTTTCAGCAGAAATAAACATGTTTCTGCAAGTTTGGTCAACCCCATGTAACTTATGGGGCAGTAACAGCTCACTTTTCAAAACGTGTTTTTCAGCCCGAAATAAACGCGTTTTTTCAGACAGCTGTATCCCTATGTAACTGCAAGGCTCAGAAGAGCCCACACACTCAGGTCTTAACCCCAGTGTGCTGAAAGTGTCAAAACATGATTTTCAGCAGAAATAAACATGTTTCTGCAAGTTTGGTCAACCCCATGTAACTTATGGGGCAGTAACAGCTCACTTTTCAAAACGTGTTTTTCAGCCCGAAATAAACGCGTTTTTTCAGACAGCTGTATCCCTATGTAACTGCAAGGCTCAGAAGAGCCCACACACTCAGGTCTTAACCCCAGTGTGCTGAAAGTGTCAAATCGTGTTTTTCAGCAGAAATAAACATGTTTCTGCAAGTTTGGTCAGCCCCATGTAAGTTATGGGTCAGTAACAGCTCACTTTTCAAAACGTGTTTTTCAGCCCGAAATAAACACGTTTTTTCAGACAGCTGTATCCCTATGTAACTGCAAGGCTCAGAAGAGCCCACACACTCAGGTCTTAACCCCAGTGTGCTGAAAGTGTCAAAACATGTTTTTCAACAGAAATAAACATGTTTCTGCAAGTTTGGTCAACCCCATGTATCTTATGGGGCAGTAACAGCTCACTTTTCAAAACGTGTTTTTCAGCCCGAAATAAACGCGTTTTTTCAGACAGCTGTATCCCTATGTAACTGCAAGGCTCAGAAGAGCCCACACACTCAGGTCTTAACCCCAGTGTGCTGAAAGTGTCAAAACATGTTTTTCAGCAGAAATAAACATGTTTCTGCAAGTTTGGTCAACCCCATGTAACTTATGGGTCAGTAACAGCTCACTTTTCAAAACGTGTTTTTCAGCCCGAAATAAACGCGTTTTTTCAGACAGCTGTATCCCTATGTAACTGCAAGGCTAAGAACAGCCCACACACTCAGGTCTTAACCCCAGTGTGCTGAAAGTGTCAAAACATGTTTTTCAGCAGAAATAAACATGTTTCTGCAAGTTTGGTCAACCCCATATAAGTTATGTTGCAGTAACAGCTCACTTTTCAAAACGTGTTTTTCAGCCCGAAATAAACGCGTTTTTTCAGACAGCTGTATCCCTATGTAACTGCAAGGCTCAGAAGAGCCCACACACTCAGGTCTTAACCCCAGTGTGCTGAAAGTGTCAAATCGTGTTTTTCAGCAGAAATAAACATGTTTCTGCAAGTTTGGTCAGCCCCATGTAAGTTATGGGTCAGTAACAGCTCACTTTTCAAAACGTGTTTTTCAGCCCGAAATAAACGCGTTTTTTCAGACATCTGTATCCCTATGTAACTGCAAGGCTCAGAAGAGCCCACACACTCAGGTCTTAACCCCAGTGTGCTGAAAGTGTCAAAACATGTTTTTCAGCAGAAATAAACATGTTTCTGCAAGTTTGGTCAACCCCATGTAACTTATGGGGCGTAACAGCTCACTTTTCAAAACGTGTTTTTCAGCCCAAAATAAACGCGTTTTTTCAGACAGCTGTATCCCTATGTAACTGCAAGGCTCAGAAGAGCCCACACACTCAGGTCTTAACCCCAGTGTGCTGAAAGTGTCAAAACATGTTTTTCAGCAGAAATAAACATGTTTCTGCAAGTTTGGTCAACCCCATGTAACTTATGTTGCAGTAACAGCTCACTTTTCAAAACGTGTTTTTCAGCCCGAAATAAACGCGTTTTTTCAGACAGCTGTATCCCTATGTAACTGCAAGGCTCAGAAGAGCCCACACACTCAGGTCTTAACCCCAGTGTGCTGAAAGTGTCAAAACGTGTTTTTCAGCAGAAATAAACATGTTTCTGCAAGTTTGGTCAACCCCATGTATCTTATGGGGCAGTAACAGCTCACTTTTCAAAACGTGTTTTTCAGCCCGAAATAAACACGTTTTTTCAGACAGCTGTATCCCTATGTAACTGCAAGGCTCAGAAGAGCCCACACACTCAGGTCTTAACCCCAGTGTGCTGAAAGTGTAAAAACGTGTTTTTCAGCAGAAATATACATGTTTCTGCAAGTTTGGTCAGCCCCATGTAACTTATGAGTCAGTAACAGCTCACTTTTCAAAACGTGTTTTTCAGCCCGAAATAAACGCGTTTTTTCAGACATCTGTATCCCTATGTAACTGCAAGGCTAAGAACAGCCCACACACTCAGGTCTTAACCCCAGTGTGCTGAAAGTGTCAAAACATGTTTTTCAGCAGAAATAAACATGTTTCTGCAAGTTTGGTCAACCCCATATAAGTTATGTTGCAGTAACAGCTCACTTTTCAAAACGTGTTTTTCAGCCCGAAATAAACGCGTTTTTTCAGACAGCTGTATCCCTATGTAACTGCAAGGCTCAGAAGAGCCCACACACTCAGGTCTTAACCCCAGTGTGCTGAAAGTGTCAAATCGTGTTTTTCAGCAGAAATAAACATGTTTCTGCAAGTTTGGTCAGCCCCATGTAAGTTATGGGTCAGTAACAGCTCACTTTTCAAAACGTGTTTTTCAGCCCGAAATAAACGCGTTTTTTCAGACATCTGTATCCCTATGTAACTGCAAGGCTCAGAAGAGCCCACACACTCAGGTCTTAACCCCAGTGTGCTGAAAGTGTCAAAACATGTTTTTCAGCAGAAATAAACATGTTTCTGCAAGTTTGGTCAACCCCATGTAACTTATGGGGCGTAACAGCTCACTTTTCAAAACGTGTTTTTCAGCCCAAAATAAACGCGTTTTTTCAGACAGCTGTATCCCTATGTAACTGCAAGGCTCAGAAGAGCCCACACACTCAGGTCTTAACCCCAGTGTGCTGAAAGTGTCAAAACATGTTTTTCAGCAGAAATAAACATGTTTCTGCAAGTTTGGTCAACCCCATGTAACTTATGTTGCAGTAACAGCTCACTTTTCAAAACGTGTTTTTCAGCCCGAAATAAACGCGTTTTTTCAGACAGCTGTATCCCTATGTAACTGCAAGGCTCAGAAGAGCCCACACACTCAGGTCTTAACCCCAGTGTGCTGAAAGTGTCAAAACATGTTTTTCAGCAGAAATAAACATGTTTCTGCAAGTTTGGTCAACCCCATGTAACTTATGTTGCAGTAACAGCTCACTTTTCAAAACGTGTTTTTCAGCCCGAAATAAACACGTTTTTTCAGACAGCTGTATCCCTATGTAACTGCAAGGCTCAGAAGAGCCCACACACTCAGGTCTTAACCCCAGTGTGCTGAAAGTGTCAAATCGTGTTTTTCAGCAGAAATAAACATGTTTCTGCAAGTTTGGTCAGCCCCATGTAAGTTATGGGTCAGTAACAGCTCACTTTTCAAAACGTGTTTTTCAGCCCGAAATAAACGCGTTTTTTCAGACAGCTGTATCCCTATGTAACTGCAAGGCTCAGAAGAGCCCACACACTCAGGTCTTAACCCCAGTGTGCTGAAAGTGTCAAAACATGTTTTTCAGCAGAAATAAACATGTTTCTGCAAGTTTGGTCAACCCCATGTAACTTATGGGGCAGTAACAGCTCACTTTTCAAAACGTGTTTTTCAGCCCGAAATAAACGCGTTTTTTCAGACAGCTGTATCCCTATGTAACTGCAAGGCTCAGAAGAGCCCACACACTCAGGTCTTAACCCCAGTGTGCTGAAAGTGTCAAAACATGTTTTTCAGCAGAAATAAACATGTTTCTGCAAGTTTGGTCAACCCCATGTAACTTATGTTGCAGTAACAGCTCACTTTTCAAAACGTGTTTTTCAGCCCGAAATAAACACGTTTTTTCAGACAGCTGTATCCCTATGTAACTGCAAGGCTCAGAAGAGCCCACACACTCAGGTCTTAACCCCAGTGTGCTGAAAGTGTAAAAACGTGTTTTTCAGCAGAAATATACATGTTTCTGCAAGTTTGGTCAGCCCCATGTAAGTTATGGGTCAGTAACAGCTCACTTTTCAAAACGTGTTTTTCAGCCCGAAATAAACGCGTTTTTTCAGACATCTGTATCCCTATGTAACTGCAAGGCTCAGAAGAGCCCACACACTCAGGTCTTAACCCCAGTGTGCTGAAAGTGTCAAAACATGTTTTTCAGCAGAAATAAACATGTTTCTGCAAGTTTGGTCAACCCCATGTAACTTATGGGGCGTAACAGCTCACTTTTCAAAACGTGTTTTTCAGCCCAAAATAAACGCGTTTTTTCAGACAGCTGTATCCCTATGTAACTGCAAGGCTCAGAAGAGCCCACACACTCAGGTCTTAACCCCAGTGTGCTGAAAGTGTCAAAACATGTTTTTCAGCAGAAATAAACATGTTTCTGCAAGTTTGGTCAACCCCATGTAACTTATGTTGCAGTAACAGCTCACTTTTCAAAACGTGTTTTTCAGCCCGAAATAAACGCGTTTTTTCAGACAGCTGTATCCCTATGTAACTGCAAGGCTCAGAAGAGCCCACACACTCAGGTCTTAACCCCAGTGTGCTGAAAGTGTCAAAACATGTTTTTCAGCAGAAATAAACATGTTTCTGCAAGTTTGGTCAACCCCATGTAACTTATGTTGCAGTAACAGCTCACTTTTCAAAACGTGTTTTTCAGCCCGAAATAAACACGTTTTTTCAGACAGCTGTATCCCTATGTAACTGCAAGGCTCAGAAGAGCCCACACACTCAGGTCTTAACCCCAGTGTGCTGAAAGTGTAAAAACGTGTTTTTCAGCAGAAATAAACATGTTTCTGCAAGTTTGGTCAGCCCCATGTAAGTTATGGGTCAGTAACAGCTCA
Organism: Lepisosteus oculatus; assembly: GCF_040954835.1. Classification (NCBI taxonomy): domain Eukaryota; kingdom Metazoa; phylum Chordata; class Actinopteri; order Semionotiformes; family Lepisosteidae; genus Lepisosteus; species Lepisosteus oculatus. The sequence goes on from NW_027167869.1 coordinate 10,718, forward strand.
CTTTTCAAAACGTGTTTTTCAGCCCGAAATAAACGCGTTTTTTCAGACATCTGTATCCCTATGTAACTGCAAGGCTCAGAAGAGCCCACACACTCAGGTCTTAACCCCAGTGTGCTGAAAGTGTCAAAACATGTTTTTCAGCAGAAATAAACATGTTTCTGCAAGTTTGGTCAACCCCATGTAACTTATGGGTCAGTAACAGCTCACTTTTCAAAACGTGTTTTTCAGCCCGAAATAAACACGTTTTTTCAGACAGCTGTATCCCTATGTAACTGCAAGGCTCAGAAGAGCCCACACACTCAGGTCTTAACCCCAGTGTGCTGAAAGTGTCAAATCGTGTTTTTCAGCAGAAATAAACATGTTTCTGCAAGTTTGGTCAGCCCCATGTAAGTTATGGGTCAGTAACAGCTCACTTTTCAAAACGTGTTTTTCAGCCCGAAATAAACGCGTTTTTTCAGACAGCTGTATCCCTATGTAACTGCAAGGCTCAGAAGAGCCCACACACTCAGGTCTTAACCCCAGTGTGCTGAAAGTGTCAAAACATGTTTTTCAGCAGAAATAAACATGTTTCTGCAAGTTTGGTCAACCCCATGTAACTTATGGGGCAGTAACAGCTCACTTTTCAAAACGTGTTTTTCAGCCCGAAATAAACGCGTTTTTTCAGACAGCTGTATCCCTATGTAACTGCAAGGCTCAGAAGAGCCCACACACTCAGGTCTTAACCCCAGTGTGCTGAAAGTGTAAAAACGTGTTTTTCAGCAGAAATAAACATGTTTCTGCAAGTTTGGTCAGCCCCATGTAAGTTATGGGTCAGTAACAGCTCACTTTTCAAAACGTGTTTTTCAGCCCGAAATAAACGCGTTTTTTCAGACATCTGTATCCCTATGTAACTGCAAGGCTCAGAAGAGCCCACACACTCAGGTCTTAACCCCAGTGTGCTGAAAGTGTCAAAACATGTTTTTCAGCAGAAATAAACATGTTTCTGCAAGTTTGGTCAACCCCATGTAAGTTATGGGTCAGTAACAGCTCACTTTTCAAAACGTGTTTTTCAGCCCGAAATAAACACGTTTTTTCAGACAGCTGTATCCCTATGTAACTGCAAGGCTCAGAAGAGCCCACACACTCAGGTCTTAACCCCAGTGTGCTGAAAGTGTCAAATCGTGTTTTTCAGCAGAAATAAACATGTTTCTGCAAGTTTGGTCAGCCCCATGTAAGTTATGGGTCAGTAACAGCTCACTTTTCAAAACGTGTTTTTCAGCCCGAAATAAACGCGTTTTTTCAGACAGCTGTATCCCTATGTAACTGCAAGGCTCAGAAGAGCCCACACACTCAGGTCTTAACCCCAGTGTGCTGAAAGTGTCAAAACATGTTTTTCAGCAGAAATAAACATGTTTCTGCAAGTTTGGTCAACCCCATGTAACTTATGGGGCAGTAACAGCTCACTTTTCAAAACGTGTTTTTCAGCCCGAAATAAACGCGTTTTTTCAGACAGCTGTATCCCTATGTAACTGCAAGGCTCAGAAGAGCCCACACACTCAGGTCTTAACCCCAGTGTGCTGAAAGTGTCAAAACATGTTTTTCAGCAGAAATAAACATGTTTCTGCAAGTTTGGTCAACCCCATGTAACTTATGTTGCAGTAACAGCTCACTTTTCAAAACGTGTTTTTCAGCCCGAAATAAACACGTTTTTTCAGACAGCTGTATCCCTATGTAACTGCAAGGCTCAGAAGAGCCCACACACTCAGGTCTTAACCCCAGTGTGCTGAAAGTGTAAAAACGTGTTTTTCAGCAGAAATAAACATGTTTCTGCAAGTTTGGTCAGCCCCATGTAAGTTATGGGTCAGTAACAGCTCAATTTTCAAAACGTGTTTTTCAGCCCGAAATAAACGCGTTTTTTCAGACATCTGTATCCCTATGTAACTGCAAGGCTCAGAAGAGCCCACACACTCAGGTCTTAACCCCAGTGTGCTGAAAGTGTCAAAACATGATTTTCAGCAGAAATAAACATGTTTCTGCAAGTTTGGTCAACCCCATGTAACTTATGGGGCAGTAACAGCTCACTTTTCAAAACGTGTTTTTCAGCCCGAAATAAACGCGTTTTTTCAGACAGCTGTATCCCTATGTAACTGCAAGGCTCAGAAGAGCCCACACACTCAGGTCTTAACCCCAGTGTGCTGAAAGTGTCAAATCGTGTTTTTCAGCAGAAATAAACATGTTTCTGCAAGTTTGGTCAGCCCCATGTAAGTTATGGGTCAGTAACAGCTCACTTTTCAAAACGTGTTTTTCAGCCCGAAATAAACGCGTTTTTTCAGACAGCTGTATCCCGATGTAACTGCAAGGCTCAGAAGAGCCCACACACTCAGGTCTTAACCCCAGTGTGCTGAAAGTGTCAAAACATGTTTTTCAGCAGAAATAAACATGTTTCTGCAAGTTTGGTCAACCCCATGTAACTTATGTTGCAGTAACAGCTCACTTTTCAAAACGTGTTTTTCAGCCCGAAATAAACACGTTTTTTCAGACAGCTGTATCCCTATGTAACTGCAAGGCTCAGAAGAGCCCACACACTCAGGTCTTAACCCCAGTGTGCTGAAAGTGTCAAAACATGTTTTTCAACAGAAATAAACATGTTTCTGCAAGTTTGGTCAACCCCATGTATCTTATGGGGCAGTAACAGCTCACTTTTCAAAACGTGTTTTTCAGCCCGAAATAAACGCGTTTTTTCAGACAGCTGTATCCCTATGTAACTGCAAGGCTCAGAAGAGCCCACACACTCAGGTCTTAACCCCAGTGTGCTGAAAGTGTCAAAACATGTTTTTCAGCAGAAATAAACATGTTTCTGCAAGTTTGGTCAACCCCATGTAACTTATGGGTCAGTAACAGCTCACTTTTCAAAACGTGTTTTTCAGCCCGAAATAAACGCGTTTTTTCAGACAGCTGTATCCCTATGTAACTGCAAGGCTAAGAACAGCCCACACACTCAGGTCTTAACCCCAGTGTGCTGAAAGTGTCAAAACATGTTTTTCAGCAGAAATAAACATGTTTCTGCAAGTTTGGTCAACCCCATATAAGTTATGTTGCAGTAACAGCTCACTTTTCAAAACGTGTTTTTCAGCCCGAAATAAACGCGTTTTTTCAGACAGCTGTATCCCTATGTAACTGCAAGGCTCAGAAGAGCCCACACACTCAGGTCTTAACCCCAGTGTGCTGAAAGTGTCAAATCGTGTTTTTCAGCAGAAATAAACATGTTTCTGCAAGTTTGGTCAGCCCCATGTAAGTTATGGGTCAGTAACAGCTCACTTTTCAAAACGTGTTTTTCAGCCCGAAATAAACGCGTTTTTTCAGACATCTGTATCCCTATGTAACTGCAAGGCTCAGAAGAGCCCACACACTCAGGTCTTAACCCCAGTGTGCTGAAAGTGTCAAAACATGTTTTTCAGCAGAAATAAACATGTTTCTGCAAGTTTGGTCAACCCCATGTAACTTATGGGGCGTAACAGCTCACTTTTCAAAACGTGTTTTTCAGCCCAAAATAAACGCGTTTTTTCAGACAGCTGTATCCCTATGTAACTGCAAGGCTCAGAAGAGCCCACACACTCAGGTCTTAACCCCAGTGTGCTGAAAGTGTCAAAACATGTTTTTCAGCAGAAATAAACATGTTTCTGCAAGTTTGGTCAACCCCATGTAACTTATGTTGCAGTAACAGCTCACTTTTCAAAACGTGTTTTTCAGCCCGAAATAAACGCGTTTTTTCAGACAGCTGTATCCCTATGTAACTGCAAGGCTCAGAAGAGCCCACACACTCAGGTCTTAACCCCAGTGTGCTGAAAGTGTCAAAACGTGTTTTTCAGCAGAAATAAACATGTTTCTGCAAGTTTGGTCAACCCCATGTATCTTATGGGGCAGTAACAGCTCACTTTTCAAAACGTGTTTTTCAGCCCGAAATAAACGCGTTTTTTCAGACAGCTGTATCCCTATGTAACTGCAAGGCTCAGAAGAGCCCACACACTCAGGTCTTAACCCCAGTGTGCTGAAAGTGTCAAAACATGTTTTTCAGCAGAAATAAACATGTTTCTGCAAGTTTGGTCAACCCCATGTAACTTATGAGTCAGTAACAGCTCACTTTTCAAAACGTGTTTTTCAGCCCGAAATAAACGCGTTTTTTCAGACATCTGTATCCCTATGTAACTGCAAGGCTAAGAACAGCCCACACACTCAGGTCTTAACCCCAGTGTGCTGAAAGTGTCAAAACATGTTTTTCAGCAGAAATAAACATGTTTCTGCAAGTTTGGTCAACCCCATATAAGTTATGTTGCAGTAACAGCTCACTTTTCAAAACGTGTTTTTCAGCCCGAAATAAACGCGTTTTTTCAGACAGCTGTATCCCTATGTAACTGCAAGGCTCAGAAGAGCCCACACACTCAGGTCTTAACCCCAGTGTGCTGAAAGTGTCAAATCGTGTTTTTCAGCAGAAATAAACATGTTTCTGCAAGTTTGGTCAGCCCCATGTAAGTTATGGGTCAGTAACAGCTCACTTTTCAAAACGTGTTTTTCAGCCCGAAATAAACGCGTTTTTTCAGACATCTGTATCCCTATGTAACTGCAAGGCTCAGAAGAGCCCACACACTCAGGTCTTAACCCCAGTGTGCTGAAAGTGTCAAAACATGTTTTTCAGCAGAAATAAACATGTTTCTGCAAGTTTGGTCAACCCCATGTAACTTATGGGGCGTAACAGCTCACTTTTCAAAACGTGTTTTTCAGCCCAAAATAAACGCGTTTTTTCAGACAGCTGTATCCCTATGTAACTGCAAGGCTCAGAAGAGCCCACACACTCAGGTCTTAACCCCAGTGTGCTGAAAGTGTCAAAACATGTTTTTCAGCAGAAATAAACATGTTTCTGCAAGTTTGGTCAACCCCATGTAACTTATGTTGCAGTAACAGCTCACTTTTCAAAACGTGTTTTTCAGCCCGAAATAAACGCGTTTTTTCAGACAGCTGTATCCCTATGTAACTGCAAGGCTCAGAAGAGCCCACACACTCAGGTCTTAACCCCAGTGTGCTGAAAGTGTCAAAACATGTTTTTCAGCAGAAATAAACATGTTTCTGCAAGTTTGGTCAACCCCATGTAACTTATGTTGCAGTAACAGCTCACTTTTCAAAACGTGTTTTTCAGCCCGAAATAAACACGTTTTTTCAGACAGCTGTATCCCTATGTAACTGCAAGGCTCAGAAGAGCCCACACACTCAGGTCTTAACCCCAGTGTGCTGAAAGTGTAAAAACGTGTTTTTCAGCAGAAATAAACATGTTTCTGCAAGTTTGGTCAGCCCCATGTAAGTTATGGGTCAGTAACAGCTCACTTTTCAAAACGTGTTTTTCAGCCCGAAATAAACGCGTTTTTTCAGACATCTGTATCCCTATGTAACTGCAAGGCTCAGAAGAGCCCACACACTCAGGTCTTAACCCCAGTGTGCTGAAAGTGTCAAAACATGTTTTTCAGCAGAAATAAACATGTTTCTGCAAGTTTGGTCAACCCCATGTAAGTTATGGGTCAGTAACAGCTCACTTTTCAAAACGTGTTTTTCAGCCCGAAATAAACACGTTTTTTCAGACAGCTGTATCCCTATGTAACTGCAAGGCTCAGAAGAGCCCACACACTCAGGTCTTAACCCCAGTGTGCTGAAAGTGTCAAATCGTGTTTTTCAGCAGAAATAAACATGTTTCTGCAAGTTTGGTCAGCCCCATGTAAGTTATGGGTCAGTAACAGCTCACTTTTCAAAACGTGTTTTTCAGCCCGAAATAAACGCGTTTTTTCAGACAGCTGTATCCCTATGTAACTGCAAGGCTCAGAAGAGCCCACACACTCAGGTCTTAACCCCAGTGTGCTGAAAGTGTCAAAACATGTTTTTCAGCAGAAATAAACATGTTTCTGCAAGTTTGGTCAACCCCATGTAACTTATGTTGCAGTAACAGCTCACTTTTCAAAACGTGTTTTTCAGCCCGAAATAAACACGTTTTTTCAGACAGCTGTATCCCTATGTAACTGCAAGGCTCAGAAGAGCCCACACACTCAGGTCTTAACCCCAGTGTGCTGAAAGTGTAAAAACGTGTTTTTCAGCAGAAATATACATGTTTCTGCAAGTTTGGTCAGCCCCATGTAAGTTATGGGTCAGTAACAGCTCACTTTTCAAAACGTGTTTTTCAGCCCGAAATAAACGCGTTTTTTCAGACATCTGTATCCCTATGTAACTGCAAGGCTCAGAAGAGCCCACACACTCAGGTCTTAACCCCAGTGTGCTGAAAGTGTCAAAACATGTTTTTCAGCAGAAATAAACATGTTTCTGCAAGTTTGGTCAACCCCATGTAACTTATGGGGCGTAACAGCTCACTTTTCAAAACGTGTTTTTCAGCCCAAAATAAACGCGTTTTTTCAGACAGCTGTATCCCTATGTAACTGCAAGGCTCAGAAGAGCCCACACACTCAGGTCTTAACCCCAGTGTGCTGAAAGTGTCAAAACATGTTTTTCAGCAGAAATAAACATGTTTCTGCAAGTTTGGTCAACCCCATGTAACTTATGTTGCAGTAACAGCTCACTTTTCAAAACGTGTTTTTCAGCCCGAAATAAACGCGTTTTTTCAGACAGCTGTATCCCTATGTAACTGCAAGGCTCAGAAGAGCCCACACACTCAGGTCTTAACCCCAGTGTGCTGAAAGTGTCAAAACATGTTTTTCAGCAGAAATAAACATGTTTCTGCAAGTTTGGTCAACCCCATGTAACTTATGGGGCGTAACAGCTCACTTTTCAAAACGTGTTTTTCAGCCCAAAATAAACGCGTTTTTTCAGACAGCTGTATCCCTATGTATCTGCAAGGCTCAGAAGAGCCCACACACTCAGGTCTTAACCCCAGTGTGCTGAAAGTGTCAAAACATGTTTTTCAGCAGAAATAAACATGTTTCTGCAAGTTTGGTCAACCCCATGTAACTTATGTTGCAGTAACAGCTCACTTTTCAAAACGTGTTTTTCAGCCCGAAATAAACGCGTTTTTTCAGACAGCTGTATCCCTATGTAACTGCAAGGCTCAGAAGAGCCCACACACTCAGGTCTTAACCCCAGTGTGCTGAAAGTGTCAAAACGTGTTTTTCAGCAGAAATAAACATGTTTCTGCAAGTTTGGTCAGCCCCATGTAAGTTATGGGTCAGTAACAGCTCACTTTTCAAAAAGTGTTTTTCAGCCCGAAATAAACGCGTTTTTTCAGACATCTGTATCCCTATGTAACTGCAAGGCTCAGAAGAGCCCACACACTCAGGTCTTAACCCCAGTGTGCTGAAAGTGTCAAAACATGTTTTTCAGCAGAAATAAACATGTTTCTGCAAGTTTGGTCAACCCCATGTAACTTATGTTGCAGTAACAGCTCACTTTTCAAAACGTGTTTTTCAGCCCGAAATAAACACGTTTTTTCAGACAGCTGTATCCCTATGTAACTGCAAGGCTCAGAAGAGCCCACACACTCAGGTCTTAACCCCAGTGTGCTGAAAGTGTAAAAACGTGTTTTTCAGCAGAAATAAACATGTTTCTGCAAGTTTGGTCAGCCCCATGTAAGTTATGGGTCAGTAACAGCTCACTTTTCAAAACGTGTTTTTCAGCCCGAAATAAACGCGTTTTTTCAGACATCTGTATCCCTATGTAACTGCAAGGCTCAGAAGAGCCCACACACTCAGGTCTTAACCCCAGTGTGCTGAAAGTGTCAAAACATGTTTTTCAGCAGAAATAAACATGTTTCTGCAAGTTTGGTCAACCCCATGTAAGTTATGGGTCAGTAACAGCTCACTTTTCAAAACGTGTTTTTCAGCCCGAAATAAACACGTTTTTTCAGACAGCTGTATCCCTATGTAACTGCAAGGCTCAGAAGAGCCCACACACTCAGGTCTTAACCCCAGTGTGCTGAAAGTGTCAAATCGTGTTTTTCAGCAGAAATAAACATGTTTCTGCAAGTTTGGTCAGCCCCATGTAAGTTATGGGTCAGTAACAGCTCACTTTTCAAAACGTGTTTTTCAGCCCGAAATAAACGCGTTTTTTCAGACAGCTGTATCCCTATGTAACTGCAAGGCTCAGAAGAGCCCACACACTCAGGTCTTAACCCCAGTGTGCTGAAAGTGTCAAAACATGTTTTTCAGCAGAAATAAACATGTTTCTGCAAGTTTGGTCAACCCCATGTAACTTATGTTGCAGTAACAGCTCACTTTTCAAAACGTGTTTTTCAGCCCGAAATAAACACGTTTTTTCAGACAGCTGTATCCCTATGTAACTGCAAGGCTCAGAAGAGCCCACACACTCAGGTCTTAACCCCAGTGTGCTGAAAGTGTAAAAACGTGTTTTTCAGCAGAAATATACATGTTTCTGCAAGTTTGGTCAGCCCCATGTAAGTTATGGGTCAGTAACAGCTCACTTTTCAAAACGTGTTTTTCAGCCCGAAATAAACGCGTTTTTTCAGACATCTGTATCCCTATGTAACTGCAAGGCTCAGAAGAGCCCACACACTCAGGTCTTAACCCCAGTGTGCTGAAAGTGTCAAAACATGTTTTTCAGCAGAAATAAACATGTTTCTGCAAGTTTGGTCAACCCCATGTAACTTATGGGGCGTAACAGCTCACTTTTCAAAACGTGTTTTTCAGCCCAAAATAAACGCGTTTTTTCAGACAGCTGTATCCCTATGTAACTGCAAGGCTCAGAAGAGCCCACACACTCAGGTCTTAACCCCAGTGTGCTGAAAGTGTCAAAACATGTTTTTCAGCAGAAATAAACATGTTTCTGCAAGTTTGGTCAACCCCATGTAACTTATGTTGCAGTAACAGCTCACTTTTCAAAACGTGTTTTTCAGCCCGAAATAAACGCGTTTTTTCAGACAGCTGTATCCCTATGTAACTGCAAGGCTCAGAAGAGCCCACACACTCAGGTCTTAACCCCAGTGTGCTGAAAGTGTCAAAACATGTTTTTCAGCAGAAATAAACATGTTTCTGCAAGTTTGGTCAACCCCATGTAACTTATGGGGCGTAACAGCTCACTTTTCAAAACGTGTTTTTCAGCCCAAAATAAACGCGTTTTTTCAGACAGCTGTATCCCTATGTAACTGCAAGGCTCAGAAGAGCCCACACACTCAGGTCTTAACCCCAGTGTGCTGAAAGTGTCAAAACATGTTTTTCAGCAGAAATAAACATGTTTCTGCAAGTTTGGTCAACCCCATGTAACTTATGTTGCAGTAACAGCTCACTTTTCAAAACGTGTTTTTCAGCCCGAAATAAACGCGTTTTTTCAGACAGCTGTATCCCTATGTAACTGCAAGGCTCAGAAGAGCCCACACACTCAGGTCTTAACCCCAGTGTGCTGAAAGTGTCAAAACGTGTTTTTCAGCAGAAATAAACATGTTTCTGCAAGTTTGGTCAGCCCCATGTAAGTTATGGGTCAGTAACAGCTCACTTTTCAAAAAGTGTTTTTCAGCCCGAAATAAACGCGTTTTTTCAGACATCTGTATCCCTATGTAACTGCAAGGCTCAGAAGAGCCCACACACTCAGGTCTTAACCCCAGTGTGCTGAAAGTGTCAAAACATGTTTTTCAGCAGAAATAAACATGTTTCTGCAAGTTTGGTCAACCCCATGTAACTTATGGGGCAGTAACAGCTCACTTTTCAAAACGTGTTTTTCAGCCCGAAATAAACGCGTTTTTTCAGACAGCTGTATCCCTATGTAACTGCAAGGCTCAGAAGAGCCCACACACTCAGGTCTTAACCCCAGTGTGCTGAAAGTGTCAAAACATGTTTTTCAGCAGAAATAAACATGTTTCTGCAAGTTTGGTCAACCCCATGTAACTTATGTTGCAGTAACAGCTCACTTTTCAAAACGTGTTTTTCAGCCCGAAATAAACGCGTTTTTTCAGACAGCTGTATCCCTATGTAACTGCAAGGCTCAGAAGAGCCCACACACTCAGGTCTTAACCCCAGTGTGCTGAAAGTGTCAAAACATGTTTTTCAGCAGAAATAAACATGTTTCTGCAAGTTTGGTCAACCCCATGTAACTTATGTTGCAGTAACAGCTCACTTTTCAAAACGTGTTTTTCAGCCCGAAATAAACACGTTTTTTCAGACAGCTGTATCCCTATGTAACTGCAAGGCTCAGAAGAGCCCACACACTCAGGTCTTAACCCCAGTGTGCTGAAAGTGTAAAAACGTGTTTTTCAGCAGAAATATACATGTTTCTGCAAGTTTGGTCAGCCCCATGTAAGTTATGGGTCAGTAACAGCTCACTTTTCAAAACGTGTTTTTCAGCCCGAAATAAACGCGTTTTTTCAGACATCTGTATCCCTATGTAACTGCAAGGCTCAGAAGAGCCCACACACTCAGGTCTTAACCCCAGTGTGCTGAAAGTGTCAAAACATGTTTTTCAGCAGAAATAAACATGTTTCTGCAAGTTTGGTCAACCCCATGTAACTTATGGGGCGTAACAGCTCACTTTTCAAAACGTGTTTTTCAGCCCAAAATAAACGCGTTTTTTCAGACAGCTGTATCCCTATGTAACTGCAAGGCTCAGAAGAGCCCACACACTCAGGTCTTAACCCCAGTGTGCTGAAAGTGTCAAAACATGTTTTTCAGCAGAAATAAACATGTTTCTGCAAGTTTGGTCAACCCCATGTAACTTATGTTGCAGTAACAGCTCACTTTTCAAAACGTGTTTTTCAGCCCGAAATAAACGCGTTTTTTCAGACAGCTGTATCCCTATGTAACTGCAAGGCTCAGAAGAGCCCACACACTCAGGTCTTAACCCCAGTGTGCTGAAAGTGTCAAAACATGTTTTTCAGCAGAAATAAACATGTTTCTGCAAGTTTGGTCAACCCCATGTAACTTATGGGGCGTAACAGCTCACTTTTCAAAACGTGTTTTTCAGCCCAAAATAAACGCGTTTTTTCAGACAGCTGTATCCCTATGTAACTGCAAGGCTCAGAAGAGCCCACACACTCAGGTCTTAACCCCAGTGTGCTGAAAGTGTCAAAACATGTTTTTCAGCAGAAATAAACATGTTTCTGCAAGTTTGGTCAACCCCATGTAACTTATGTTGCAGTAACAGCTCACTTTTCAAAACGTGTTTTTCAGCCCGAAATAAACGCGTTTTTTCAGACAGCTGTATCCCTATGTAACTGCAAGGCTCAGAAGAGCCCACACACTCAGGTCTTAACCCCAGTGTGCTGAAAGTGTCAAAACGTGTTTTTCAGCAGAAATAAACATGTTTCTGCAAGTTTGGTCAGCCCCATGTAAGTTATGGGTCAGTAACAGCTCACTTTTCAAAAAGTGTTTTTCAGCCCGAAATAAACGCGTTTTTTCAGACATCTGTATCCCTATGTAACTGCAAGGCTCAGAAGAGCCCACACACTCAGGTCTTAACCCCAGTGTGCTGAAAGTGTCAAAACATGTTTTTCAGCAGAAATAAACATGTTTCTGCAAGTTTGGTCAACCCCATGTAACTTATGTTGCAGTAACAGCTCACTTTTCAAAACGTGTTTTTCAGCCCGAAATAAACACGTTTTTTCAGACAGCTGTATCCCTATGTAACTGCAAGGCTCAGAAGAGCCCACACACTCAGGTCTTAACCCCAGTGTGCTGAAAGTGTAAAAACGTGTTTTTCAGCAGAAATAAACATGTTTCTGCAAGTTTGGTCAGCCCCATGTAAGTTATGGGTCAGTAACAGCTCACTTTTCAAAACGTGTTTTTCAGCCCGAAATAAACGCGTTTTTTCAGACATCTGTATCCCTATGTAACTGCAAGGCTCAGAAGAGCCCACACACTCAGGTCTTAACCCCAGTGTGCTGAAAGTGTCAAAACATGTTTTTCAGCAGAAATAAACATGTTTCTGCAAGTTTGGTCAACCCCATGTAAGTTATGGGTCAGTAACAGCTCACTTTTCAAAACGTGTTTTTCAGCCCGAAATAAACGCGTTTTTTCAGACAGCTGTATCCCTATGTAACTGCAAGGCTCAGAAGAGCCCACACACTCAGGTCTTAACCCCAGTGTGCTGAAAGTGTCAAATCGTGTTTTTCAGCAGAAATAAACATGTTTCTGCAAGTTTGGTCAGCCCCATGTAAGTTATGGGTCAGTAACAGCTCACTTTTCAAAACGTGTTTTTCAGCCCGAAATAAACGCGTTTTTTCAGACATCTGTATCCCTATGTAACTGCAAGGCTCAGAAGAGCCCACACACTCAGGTCTTAACCCCAGTGTGCTGAAAGTGTCAAAACATGTTTTTCAGCAGAAATAAACATGTTTCTGCAAGTTTGGTCAACCCCATGTAACTTATGGGGCGTAACAGCTCACTTTTCAAAACGTGTTTTTCAGCCCAAAATAAACGCGTTTTTTCAGACAGCTGTATCCCTATGTAACTGCAAGGCTCAGAAGAGCCCACACACTCAGGTCTTAACCCCAGTGTGCTGAAAGTGTCAAAACATGTTTTTCAGCAGAAATAAACATGTTTCTGCAAGTTTGGTCAACCCCATGTAACTTATGTTGCAGTAACAGCTCACTTTTCAAAACGTGTTTTTCAGCCCGAAATAAACGCGTTTTTTCAGACAGCTGTATCCCTATGTAACTGCAAGGCTCAGAAGAGCCCACACACTCAGGTCTTAACCCCAGTGTGCTGAAAGTGTCAAAACGTGTTTTTCAGCAGAAATAAACATGTTTCTGCAAGTTTGGTCAACCCCATGTATCTTATGGGGCAGTAACAGCTCACTTTTCAAAACGTGTTTTTCAGCCCGAAATAAACGCGTTTTTTCAGACAGCTGTATCCCTATGTAACTGCAAGGCTCAGAAGAGCCCACACACTCAGGTCTTAACCCCAGTGTGCTGAAAGTGTCAAAACATGTTTTTCAGCAGAAATAAACATGTTTCTGCAAGTTTGGTCAACCCCATGTAACTTATGAGTCAGTAACAGCTCACTTTTCAAAACGTGTTTTTCAGCCCGAAATAAACGCGTTTTTTCAGACATCTGTATCCCTATGTAACTGCAAGGCTAAGAACAGCCCACACACTCAGGTCTTAACCCCAGTGTGCTGAAAGTGTCAAAACATGTTTTTCAGCAGAAATAAACATGTTTCTGCAAGTTTGGTCAACCCCATATAAGTTATGTTGCAGTAACAGCTCACTTTTCAAAACGTGTTTTTCAGCCCGAAATAAACGCGTTTTTTCAGACAGCTGTATCCCTATGTAACTGCAAGGCTCAGAAGAGCCCACACACTCAGGTCTTAACCCCAGTGTGCTGAAAGTGTCAAATCGTGTTTTTCAGCAGAAATAAACATGTTTCTGCAAGTTTGGTCAGCCCCATGTAAGTTATGGGTCAGTAACAGCTCACTTTTCAAAACGTGTTTTTCAGCCCGAAATAAACGCGTTTTTTCAGACATCTGTATCCCTATGTAACTGCAAGGCTCAGAAGAGCCCACACACTCAGGTCTTAACCCCAGTGTGCTGAAAGTGTCAAAACATGTTTTTCAGCAGAAATAAACATGTTTCTGCAAGTTTGGTCAACCCCATGTAACTTATGTTGCAGTAACAGCTCACTTTTCAAAACGTGTTTTTCAGCCCGAAATAAACGCGTTTTTTCAGACAGCTGTATCCCTATGTAACTGCAAGGCTCAGAAGAGCCCACACACTCAGGTCTTAACCCCAGTGTGCTGAAAGTGTCAAAACATGTTTTTCAGCAGAAATAAACATGTTTCTGCAAGTTTGGTCAACCCCATGTAACTTATGTTGCAGTAACAGCTCACTTTTCAAAACGTGTTTTTCAGCCCGAAATAAACACGTTTTTTCAGACAGCTGTATCCCTATGTAACTGCAAGGCTCAGAAGAGCCCACACACTCAGGTCTTAACCCCAGTGTGCTGAAAGTGTAAAAACGTGTTTTTCAGCAGAAATAAACATGTTTCTGCAAGTTTGGTCAGCCCCATGTAAGTTATGGGTCAGTAACAGCTCACTTTTCAAAACGTGTTTTTCAGCCCGAAATAAACGCGTTTTTTCAGACATCTGTATCCCTATGTAACTGCAAGGCTCAGAAGAGCCCACACACTCAGGTCTTAACCCCAGTGTGCTGAAAGTGTCAAAACATGTTTTTCAGCAGAAATAAACATGTTTCTGCAAGTTTGGTCAACCCCATGTAACTTATGGGGCGTAACAGCTCACTTTTCAAAACGTGTTTTTCAGCCCAAAATAAACGCGTTTTTTCAGACAGCTGTATCCCTATGTAACTGCAAGGCTCAGAAGAGCCCACACACTCAGGTCTTAACCCCAGTGTGCTGAAAGTGTCAAAACATGTTTTTCAGCAGAAATAAACATGTTTCTGCAAGTTTGGTCAACCCCATGTAACTTATGTTGCAGTAACAGCTCACTTTTCAAAACGTGTTTTTCAGCCCGAAATAAACGCGTTTTTTCAGACAGCTGTATCCCTATGTAACTGCAAGGCTCAGAAGAGCCCACACACTCAGGTCTTAACCCCAGTGTGCTGAAAGTGTCAAAACATGTTTTTCAGCAGAAATAAACATGTTTCTGCAAGTTTGGTCAACCCCATGTAACTTATGGGGCGTAACAGCTCACTTTTCAAAACGTGTTTTTCAGCCCAAAATAAACGCGTTTTTTCAGACAGCTGTATCCCTATGTAACTGCAAGGCTCAGAAGAGCCCACACACTCAGGTCTTAACCCCAGTGTGCTGAAAGTGTCAAAACATGTTTTTCAGCAGAAATAAACATGTTTCTGCAAGTTTGGTCAACCCCATGTAACTTATGTTGCAGTAACAGCTCACTTTTCAAAACGTGTTTTTCAGCCCGAAATAAACGCGTTTTTTCAGACAGCTGTATCCCTATGTAACTGCAAGGCTCAGAAGAGCCCACACACTCAGGTCTTAACCCCAGTGTGCTGAAAGTGTCAAAACGTGTTTTTCAGCAGAAATAAACATGTTTCTGCAAGTTTGGTCAGCCCCATGTAAGTTATGGGTCAGTAACAGCTCACTTTTCAAAAAGTGTTTTTCAGCCCGAAATAAACGCGTTTTTTCAGACATCTGTATCCCTATGTAACTGCAAGGCTCAGAAGAGCCCACACACTCAGGTCTTAACCCCAGTGTGCTGAAAGTGTCAAAACATGTTTTTCAGCAGAAATAAACATGTTTCTGCAAGTTTGGTCAACCCCATGTAACTTATGGGGCAGTAACAGCTCACTTTTCAAAACGTGTTTTTCAGCCCGAAATAAACGCGTTTTTTCAGACAGCTGTATCCCTATGTAACTGCAAGGCTCAGAAGAGCCCACACACTCAGGTCTTAACCCCAGTGTGCTGAAAGTGTCAAAACATGTTTTTCAGCAGAAATAAACATGTTTCTGCAAGTTTGGTCAACCCCATGTAACTTATGTTGCAGTAACAGCTCACTTTTCAAAACGTGTTTTTCAGCCCGAAATAAACGCGTTTTTTCAGACAGCTGTATCCCTATGTAACTGCAAGGCTCAGAAGAGCCCACACACTCAGGTCTTAACCCCAGTGTGCTGAAAGTGTCAAAACATGTTTTTCAGCAGAAATAAACATGTTTCTGCAAGTTTGGTCAACCCCATGTAACTTATGGGGCAGTAACAGCTCACTTTTCAAAACGTGTTTTTCAGCCCGAAATAAACGCGTTTTTTCAGACAGCTGTATCCCTATGTAACTGCAAGGCTCAGAAGAGCCCACACACTCAGGTCTTAACCCCAGTGTGCTGAAAGTGTCAAAACATGATTTTCAGCAGAAATAAACATGTTTCTGCAAGTTTGGTCAACCCCATGTAACTTATGGGGCAGTAACAGCTCACTTTTCAAAACGTGTTTTTCAGCCCGAAATAAACGCGTTTTTTCAGACAGCTGTATCCCTATGTAACTGCAAGGCTCAGAAGAGCCCACACACTCAGGTCTTAACCCCAGTGTGCTGAAAGTGTCAAATCGTGTTTTTCAGCAGAAATAAACATGTTTCTGCAAGTTTGGTCAGCCCCATGTAAGTTATGGGTCAGTAACAGCTCACTTTTCAAAACGTGTTTTTCAGCCCGAAATAAACGCGTTTTTTCAGACAGCTGTATCCCTATGTAACTGCAAGGCTCAGAAGAGCCCACACACTCAGGTCTTAACCCCAGTGTGCTGAAAGTGTCAAAACATGTTTTTCAACAGAAATAAACATGTTTCTGCAAGTTTGGTCAACCCCATGTATCTTATGGGGCAGTAACAGCTCACTTTTCAAAACGTGTTTTTCAGCCCGAAATAAACGCGTTTTTTCAGACAGCTGTATCCCTATGTAACTGCAAGGCTCAGAAGAGCCCACACACTCAGGTCTTAACCCCAGTGTGCTGAAAGTGTCAAAACATGTTTTTCAGCAGAAATAAACATGTTTCTGCAAGTTTGGTCAACCCCATGTAACTTATGGGTCAGTAACAGCTCACTTTTCAAAACGTGTTTTTCAGCCCGAAATAAACGCGTTTTTTCAGACAGCTGTATCCCTATGTAACTGCAAGGCTAAGAACAGCCCACACACTCAGGTCTTAACCCCAGTGTGCTGAAAGTGTCAAAACATGTTTTTCAGCAGAAATAAACATGTTTCTGCAAGTTTGGTCAACCCCATATAAGTTATGTTGCAGTAACAGCTCACTTTTCAAAACGTGTTTTTCAGCCCGAAATAAACGCGTTTTTTCAGACAGCTGTATCCCTATGTAACTGCAAGGCTCAGAAGAGCCCACACACTCAGGTCTTAACCCCAGTGTGCTGAAAGTGTCAAATCGTGTTTTTCAGCAGAAATAAACATGTTTCTGCAAGTTTGGTCAGCCCCATGTAAGTTATGGGTCAGTAACAGCTCACTTTTCAAAACGTGTTTTTCAGCCCGAAATAAACGCGTTTTTTCAGACATCTGTATCCCTATGTAACTGCAAGGCTCAGAAGAGCCCACACACTCAGGTCTTAACCCCAGTGTGCTGAAAGTGTCAAAACATGTTTTTCAGCAGAAATAAACATGTTTCTGCAAGTTTGGTCAACCCCATGTAACTTATGGGGCGTAACAGCTCACTTTTCAAAACGTGTTTTTCAGCCCAAAATAAACGCGTTTTTTCAGACAGCTGTATCCCTATGTAACTGCAAGGCTCAGAAGAGCCCACACACTCAGGTCTTAACCCCAGTGTGCTGAAAGTGTCAAAACATGTTTTTCAGCAGAAATAAACATGTTTCTGCAAGTTTGGTCAACCCCATGTAACTTATGTTGCAGTAACAGCTCACTTTTCAAAACGTGTTTTTCAGCCCGAAATAAACGCGTTTTTTCAGACAGCTGTATCCCTATGTAACTGCAAGGCTCAGAAGAGCCCACACACTCAGGTCTTAACCCCAGTGTGCTGAAAGTGTCAAAACGTGTTTTTCAGCAGAAATAAACATGTTTCTGCAAGTTTGGTCAACCCCATGTATCTTATGGGGCAGTAACAGCTCACTTTTCAAAACGTGTTTTTCAGCCCGAAATAAACGCGTTTTTTCAGACAGCTGTATCCCTATGTAACTGCAAGGCTCAGAAGAGCCCACACACTCAGGTCTTAACCCCAGTGTGCTGAAAGTGTCAAAACATGTTTTTCAGCAGAAATAAACATGTTTCTGCAAGTTTGGTCAACCCCATGTAACTTATGAGTCAGTAACAGCTCACTTTTCAAAACGTGTTTTTCAGCCCGAAATAAACGCGTTTTTTCAGACATCTGTATCCCTATGTAACTGCAAGGCTAAGAACAGCCCACACACTCAGGTCTTAACCCCAGTGTGCTGAAAGTGTCAAAACATGTTTTTCAGCAGAAATAAACATGTTTCTGCAAGTTTGGTCAACCCCATATAAGTTATGTTGCAGTAACAGCTCACTTTTCAAAACGTGTTTTTCAGCCCGAAATAAACGCGTTTTTTCAGACAGCTGTATCCCTATGTAACTGCAAGGCTCAGAAGAGCCCACACACTCAGGTCTTAACCCCAGTGTGCTGAAAGTGTCAAATCGTGTTTTTCAGCAGAAATAAACATGTTTCTGCAAGTTTGGTCAGCCCCATGTAAGTTATGGGTCAGTAACAGCTCACTTTTCAAAACGTGTTTTTCAGCCCGAAATAAACGCGTTTTTTCAGACATCTGTATCCCTATGTAACTGCAAGGCTCAGAAGAGCCCACACACTCAGGTCTTAACCCCAGTGTGCTGAAAGTGTCAAAACATGTTTTTCAGCAGAAATAAACATGTTTCTGCAAGTTTGGTCAACCCCATGTAACTTATGGGGCGTAACAGCTCACTTTTCAAAACGTGTTTTTCAGCCCAAAATAAACGCGTTTTTTCAGACAGCTGTATCCCTATGTAACTGCAAGGCTCAGAAGAGCCCACACACTCAGGTCTTAACCCCAGTGTGCTGAAAGTGTCAAAACATGTTTTTCAGCAGAAATAAACATGTTTCTGCAAGTTTGGTCAACCCCATGTAACTTATGTTGCAGTAACAGCTCACTTTTCAAAACGTGTTTTTCAGCCCGAAATAAACGCGTTTTTTCAGACAGCTGTATCCCTATGTAACTGCAAGGCTCAGAAGAGCCCACACACTCAGGTCTTAACCCCAGTGTGCTGAAAGTGTCAAAACATGTTTTTCAGCAGAAATAAACATGTTTCTGCAAGTTTGGTCAACCCCATGTAACTTATGTTGCAGTAACAGCTCACTTTTCAAAACGTGTTTTTCAGCCCGAAATAAACACGTTTTTTCAGACAGCTGTATCCCTATGTAACTGCAAGGCTCAGAAGAGCCCACACACTCAGGTCTTAACCCCAGTGTGCTGAAAGTGTAAAAACGTGTTTTTCAGCAGAAATAAACATGTTTCTGCAAGTTTGGTCAGCCCCATGTAAGTTATGGGTCAGTAACAGCTCACTTTTCAAAACGTGTTTTTCAGCCCGAAATAAACGCGTTTTTTCAGACATCTGTATCCCTATGTAACTGCAAGGCTCAGAAGAGCCCACACACTCAGGTCTTAACCCCAGTGTGCTGAAAGTGTCAAAACATGTTTTTCAGCAGAAATAAACATGTTTCTGCAAGTTTGGTCAACCCCATGTAAGTTATGGGTCAGTAACAGCTCACTTTTCAAAACGTGTTTTTCAGCCCGAAATAAACACGTTTTTTCAGACAGCTGTATCCCTATGTAACTGCAAGGCTCAGAAGAGCCCACACACTCAGGTCTTAACCCCAGTGTGCTGAAAGTGTCAAATCGTGTTTTTCAGCAGAAATAAACATGTTTCTGCAAGTTTGGTCAGCCCCATGTAAGTTATGGGTCAGTAACAGCTCACTTTTCAAAACGTGTTTTTCAGCCCGAAATAAACGCGTTTTTTCAGACAGCTGTATCCCTATGTAACTGCAAGGCTCAGAAGAGCCCACACACTCAGGTCTTAACCCCAGTGTGCTGAAAGTGTCAAAACATGTTTTTCAGCAGAAATAAACATGTTTCTGCAAGTTTGGTCAACCCCATGTAACTTATGGGGCAGTAACAGCTCACTTTTCAAAACGTGTTTTTCAGCCCGAAATAAACGCGTTTTTTCAGACATCTGTATCCCTATGTAACTGCAAGGCTCAGAAGAGCCCACACACTCAGGTCTTAACCCCAGTGTGCTGAAAGTGTCAAAACATGTTTTTCAGCAGAAATAAACATGTTTCTGCAAGTTTGGTCAACCCCATGTAACTTATGTTGCAGTAACAGCTCACTTTTCAAAACGTGTTTTTCAGCCCGAAATAAACACGTTTTTTCAGACAGCTGTATCCCTATGTAACTGCAAGGCTCAGAAGAGCCCACACACTCAGGTCTTAACCCCAGTGTGCTGAAAGTGTAAAAACGTGTTTTTCAGCAGAAATAAACATGTTTCTGCAAGTTTGGTCAGCCCCATGTAAGTTATGGGTCAGTAACAGCTCAATTTTCAAAACGTGTTTTTCAGCCCGAAATAAACGCGTTTTTTCAGACATCTGTATCCCTATGTAACTGCAAGGCTCAGAAGAGCCCACACACTCAGGTCTTAACCCCAGTGTGCTGAAAGTGTCAAAACATGATTTTCAGCAGAAATAAACATGTTTCTGCAAGTTTGGTCAACCCCATGTAACTTATGGGGCAGTAACAGCTCACTTTTCAAAACGTGTTTTTCAGCCCGAAATAAACGCGTTTTTTCAGACAGCTGTATCCCTATGTAACTGCAAGGCTCAGAAGAGCCCACACACTCAGGTCTTAACCCCAGTGTGCTGAAAGTGTCAAATCGTGTTTTTCAGCAGAAATAAACATGTTTCTGCAAGTTTGGTCAGCCCCATGTAAGTTATGGGTCAGTAACAGCTCACTTTTCAAAACGTGTTTTTCAGCCCGAAATAAACGCGTTTTTTCAGACAGCTGTATCCCTATGTAACTGCAAGGCTCAGAAGAGCCCACACACTCAGGTCTTAACCCCAGTGTGCTGAAAGTGTCAAAACATGTTTTTCAGCAGAAATAAACATGTTTCTGCAAGTTTGGTCAACCCCATGTAACTTATGTTGCAGTAACAGCTCACTTTTCAAAACGTGTTTTTCAGCCCGAAATAAACACGTTTTTTCAGACAGCTGTATCCCTATGTAACTGCAAGGCTCAGAAGAGCCCACACACTCAGGTCTTAACCCCAGTGTGCTGAAAGTGTCAAAACATGTTTTTCAACAGAAATAAACATGTTTCTGCAAGTTTGGTCAACCCCATGTATCTTATGGGGCAGTAACAGCTCACTTTTCAAAACGTGTTTTTCAGCCCGAAATAAACGCGTTTTTTCAGACAGCTGTATCCCTATGTAACTGCAAGGCTCAGAAGAGCCCACACACTCAGGTCTTAACCCCAGTGTGCTGAAAGTGTCAAAACATGTTTTTCAGCAGAAATAAACATGTTTCTGCAAGTTTGGTCAACCCCATGTAACTTATGGGTCAGTAACAGCTCACTTTTCAAAACGTGTTTTTCAGCCCGAAATAAACGCGTTTTTTCAGACAGCTGTATCCCTATGTAACTGCAAGGCTAAGAACAGCCCACACACTCAGGTCTTAACCCCAGTGTGCTGAAAGTGTCAAAACATGTTTTTCAGCAGAAATAAACATGTTTCTGCAAGTTTGGTCAACCCCATATAAGTTATGTTGCAGTAACAGCTCACTTTTCAAAACGTGTTTTTCAGCCCGAAATAAACGCGTTTTTTCAGACAGCTGTATCCCTATGTAACTGCAAGGCTCAGAAGAGCCCACACACTCAGGTCTTAACCCCAGTGTGCTGAAAGTGTCAAATCGTGTTTTTCAGCAGAAATAAACATGTTTCTGCAAGTTTGGTCAGCCCCATGTAAGTTATGGGTCAGTAACAGCTCACTTTTCAAAACGTGTTTTTCAGCCCGAAATAAACGCGTTTTTTCAGACATCTGTATCCCTATGTAACTGCAAGGCTCAGAAGAGCCCACACACTCAGGTCTTAACCCCAGTGTGCTGAAAGTGTCAAAACATGTTTTTCAGCAGAAATAAACATGTTTCTGCAAGTTTGGTCAACCCCATGTAACTTATGGGGCGTAACAGCTCACTTTTCAAAACGTGTTTTTCAGCCCAAAATAAACGCGTTTTTTCAGACAGCTGTATCCCTATGTAACTGCAAGGCTCAGAAGAGCCCACACACTCAGGTCTTAACCCCAGTGTGCTGAAAGTGTCAAAACATGTTTTTCAGCAGAAATAAACATGTTTCTGCAAGTTTGGTCAACCCCATGTAACTTATGTTGCAGTAACAGCTCACTTTTCAAAACGTGTTTTTCAGCCCGAAATAAACGCGTTTTTTCAGACAGCTGTATCCCTATGTAACTGCAAGGCTCAGAAGAGCCCACACACTCAGGTCTTAACCCCAGTGTGCTGAAAGTGTCAAAACGTGTTTTTCAGCAGAAATAAACATGTTTCTGCAAGTTTGGTCAGCCCCATGTAAGTTATGGGTCAGTAACAGCTCACTTTTCAAAAAGTGTTTTTCAGCCCGAAATAAACGCGTTTTTTCAGACATCTGTATCCCTATGTAACTGCAAGGCTCAGAAGAGCCCACACACTCAGGTCTTAACCCCAGTGTGCTGAAAGTGTCAAAACATGTTTTTCAGCAGAAATAAACATGTTTCTGCAAGTTTGGTCAACCCCATGTAACTTATGTTGCAGTAACAGCTCACTTTTCAAAACGTGTTTTTCAGCCCGAAATAAACGCGTTTTTTCAGACAGCTGTATCCCTATGTAACTGCAAGGCTCAGAAGAGCCCACACACTCAGGTCTTAACCCCAGTGTGCTGAAAGTGTCAAAACATGTTTTTCAGCAGAAATAAACATGTTTCTGCAAGTTTGGTCAACCCCATGTAACTTATGGGGCAGTAACAGCTCACTTTTCAAAACGTGTTTTTCAGCCCGAAATAAACGCGTTTTTTCAGACAGCTGTATCCCTATGTAACTGCAAGGCTCAGAAGAGCCCACACACTCAGGTCTTAACCCCAGTGTGCTGAAAGTGTCAAAACATGTTTTTCAGCAGAAATAAACATGTTTCTGCAAGTTTGGTCAACCCCATGTAACTTATGTTGCAGTAACAGCTCACTTTTCAAAACGTGTTTTTCAGCCCGAAATAAACACGTTTTTTCAGACAGCTGTATCCCTATGTAACTGCAAGGCTCAGAAGAGCCCACACACTCAGGTCTTAACCCCAGTGTGCTGAAAGTGTAAAAACGTGTTTTTCAGCAGAAATAAACATGTTTCTGCAAGTTTGGTCAGCCCCATGTAAGTTATGGGTCAGTAACAGCTCAATTTTCAAAACGTGTTTTTCAGCCCGAAATAAACGCGTTTTTTCAGACATCTGTATCCCTATGTAACTGCAAGGCTCAGAAGAGCCCACACACTCAGGTCTTAACCCCAGTGTGCTGAAAGTGTCAAAACATGATTTTCAGCAGAAATAAACATGTTTCTGCAAGTTTGGTCAACCCCATGTAACTTATGGGGCAGTAACAGCTCACTTTTCAAAACGTGTTTTTCAGCCCGAAATAAACGCGTTTTTTCAGACAGCTGTATCCCTATGTAACTGCAAGGCTCAGAAGAGCCCACACACTCAGGTCTTAACCCCAGTGTGCTGAAAGTGTCAAATCGTGTTTTTCAGCAGAAATAAACATGTTTCTGCAAGTTTGGTCAGCCCCATGTAAGTTATGGGTCAGTAACAGCTCACTTTTCAAAACGTGTTTTTCAGCCCGAAATAAACGCGTTTTTTCAGACATCTGTATCCCTATGTAACTGCAAGGCTCAGAAGAGCCCACACACTCAGGTCTTAACCCCAGTGTGCTGAAAGTGTCAAAACGTGTTTTTCAGCAGAAATAAACATGTTTCTGCAAGTTTGGTCAGCCCCATGTAAGTTATGGGTCAGTAACAGCTCACTTTTCAAAACGTGTTTTTCAGCCCGAAATAAACGCGTTTTTTCAGACATCTGTATCCCTATGTAACTGCAAGGCTCAGAAGAGCCCACACACTCAGGTCTTAACCCCAGTGTGCTGAAAGTGTCAAAACATGTTTTTCAGCAGAAATAAACATGTTTCTGCAAGTTTGGTCAACCCCATGTAACTTATGTTGCAGTAACAGCTTACTTTTCAAAACGTGTTTTTCAGCCCGAAATAAACACGTTTTTTCAGACAGCTGTATCCCTATGTAACTGCAAGGCTCAGAAGAGCCCACACACTCAGGTCTTAACCCCAGTGTGCTGAAAGTGTCAAATCGTGTTTTTCAGCAGAAATAAACATGTTTCTGCAAGTTTGGTCAGCCCCATGTAAGTTATGGGTCAGTAACAGCTCACTTTTCAAAACGTGTTTTTCAGCCCGAAATAAACGCGTTTTTTCAGACAGCTGTATCCCTATGTAACTGCAAGGCTCAGAAGAGCCCACACACTCAGGTCTTAACCCCAGTGTGCTGAAAGTGTCAAAACATGTTTTTCAGCAGAAATAAACATGTTTCTGCAAGTTTGGTCAACCCCATGTAACTTATGTTGCAGTAACAGCTCACTTTTCAAAACGTGTTTTTCAGCCCGAAATAAACACGTTTTTTCAGACAGCTGTATCCCTATGTAACTGCAAGGCTCAGAAGAGCCCACACACTCAGGTCTTAACCCCAGTGTGCTGAAAGTGTCAAAACATGTTTTTCAGCAGAAATAAACATGTTTCTGCAAGTTTGGTCAACCCCATGTAACTTATGGGTCAGTAACAGCTCACTTTTCAAAACGTGTTTTTCAGCCCGAAATAAACGCGTTTTTTCAGACATCTGTATCCCTATGTAACTGCAAGGCTCAGAACAGCCCACACACTCAGGTCTTAACCCCAGTGTGCTGAAAGTGTCAAAACATGTTTTTCAGCAGAAATAAACATGTTTCTGCAAGTTTGGTCAACCCCATGTAACTTATGTTGCAGTAACAGCTCACTTTTCAAAACGTGTTTTTCAGCCCGAAATAAACGCGTTTTTTCAGACAGCTGTATCCCTATGTAACTGCAAGGCTCAGAAGAGCCCACACACTCAGGTCTTAACCCCAGTGTGCTGAAAGTGTCAAATCGTGTTTTTCAGCAGAAATAAACATGTTTCTGCAAGTTTGGTCAGCCCCATGTAAGTTATGGGTCAGTAACAGCTCACTTTTCAAAACGTGTTTTTCAGCCCGAAATAAACGCGTTTTTTCAGACATCTGTATCCCTATGTAACTGCAAGGCTCAGAACAGCCCACACACTCAGGTCTTAACCCCAGTGTGCTGAAAGTGTCAAAACATGTTTTTCAGCAGAAATAAACATGTTTCTGCAAGTTTGGTCAACCCCATGTAACTTATGTTGCAGTAACAGCTCACTTTTCAAAACGTGTTTTTCAGCCCGAAATAAACGCGTTTTTTCAGACAGCTGTATCCCTATGTAACTGCAAGGCTCAGAAGAGCCCACACACTCAGGTCTTAACCCCAGTGTGCTGAAAGTGTCAAATCGTGTTTTTCAGCAGAAATAAACATGTTTCTGCAAGTTTGGTCAGCCCCATGTAAGTTATGGGTCAGTAACAGCTCACTTTTCAAAACGTGTTTTTCAGCCCGAAATAAACGCGTTTTTTCAGACATCTGTATCCCTATGTAACTGCAAGGCTCAGAAGAGCCCACACACTCAGGTCTTAACCCCAGTGTGCTGAAAGTGTCAAAACATGTTTTTCAGCAGAAATAAACATGTTTCTGCAAGTTTGGTCAACCCCATGTAACTTATGTTGCAGTAACAGCTCACTTTTCAAAACGTGTTTTTCAGCCCGAAATAAACACGTTTTTTCAGACAGCTGTATCCCTATGTAACTGCAAGGCTCAGAAGAGCCCACACACTCAGGTCTTAACCCCAGTGTGCTGAAAGTGTAAAAACGTGTTTTTCAGAAGAAATAAACATGTTTCTGCAAGTTTGGTCAGCCCCATGTAAGTTATGGGTCAGTAACAGCTCAATTTTCAAAACGTGTTTTTCAGCCCGAAATAAACGCGTTTTTTCAGACATCTGTATCCCTATGTAACTGCAAGGCTCAGAAGAGCCCACACACTCAGGTCTTAACCCCAGTGTGCTGAAAGTGTCAAAACATGATTTTCAGCAGAAATAAACATGTTTCTGCAAGTTTGGTCAACCCCATGTAACTTATGGGGCAGTAACAGCTCACTTTTCAAAACGTGTTTTTCAGCCCGAAATAAACGCGTTTTTTCAGACAGCTGTATCCCTATGTAACTGCAAGGCTCAGAAGAGCCCACACACTCAGGTCTTAACCCCAGTGTGCTGAAAGTGTCAAATCGTGTTTTTCAGCAGAAATAAACATGTTTCTGCAAGTTTGGTCAGCCCCATGTAAGTTATGGGTCAGTAACAGCTCACTTTTCAAAACGTGTTTTTCAGCCCGAAATAAACGCGTTTTTTCAGACAGCTGTATCCCTATGTAACTGCAAGGCTCAGAAGAGCCCACACACTCAGGTCTTAACCCCAGTGTGCTGAAAGTGTCAAAACATGTTTTTCAGCAGAAATAAACATGTTTCTGCAAGTTTGGTCAACCCCATGTAACTTATGTTGCAGTAACAGCTCACTTTTCAAAACGTGTTTTTCAGCCCGAAATAAACACGTTTTTTCAGACAGCTGTATCCCTATGTAACTGCAAGGCTCAGAAGAGCCCACACACTCAGGTCTTAACCCCAGTGTGCTGAAAGTGTCAAAACATGTTTTTCAACAGAAATAAACATGTTTCTGCAAGTTTGGTCAACCCCATGTATCTTATGGGGCAGTAACAGCTCACTTTTCAAAACGTGTTTTTCAGCCCGAAATAAACGCGTTTTTTCAGACAGCTGTATCCCTATGTAACTGCAAGGCTCAGAAGAGCCCACACACTCAGGTCTTAACCCCAGTGTGCTGAAAGTGTCAAAACATGTTTTTCAGCAGAAATAAACATGTTTCTGCAAGTTTGGTCAACCCCATGTAACTTATGGGTCAGTAACAGCTCACTTTTCAAAACGTGTTTTTCAGCCCGAAATAAACGCGTTTTTTCAGACAGCTGTATCCCTATGTAACTGCAAGGCTAAGAACAGCCCACACACTCAGGTCTTAACCCCAGTGTGCTGAAAGTGTCAAAACATGTTTTTCAGCAGAAATAAACATGTTTCTGCAAGTTTGGTCAACCCCATATAAGTTATGTTGCAGTAACAGCTCACTTTTCAAAACGTGTTTTTCAGCCCGAAATAAACGCGTTTTTTCAGACAGCTGTATCCCTATGTAACTGCAAGGCTCAGAAGAGCCCACACACTCAGGTCTTAACCCCAGTGTGCTGAAAGTGTCAAAACATGTTTTTCAGCAGAAATAAACATGTTTCTGCAAGTTTGGTCAACCCCATATAAGTTATGTTGCAGTAACAGCTCACTTTTCAAAACGTGTTTTTCAGCCCGAAATAAACGCGTTTTTTCAGACATCTGTATCCCTATGTAACTGCAAGGCTCAGAAGAGCCCACACACTCAGGTCTTAACCCCAGTGTGCTGAAAGTGTCAAAACATGTTTTTCAGCAGAAATAAACATGTTTCTGCAAGTTTGGTCAACCCCAATGTAACTTATGGGGCGTAACAGCTCACTTTTCAAAACGTGTTTTTCAGCCCAAAATAAACGCGTTTTTTCAGACAGCTGTATCCCTATGTAACTGCAAGGCTCAGAAGAGCCCACACACTCAGGTCTTAACCCCAGTGTGCTGAAAGTGTCAAAACATGTTTTTCAGCAGAAATAAACATGTTTCTGCAAGTTTGGTCAACCCCATGTAACTTATGTTGCAGTAACAGCTCACTTTTCAAAACGTGTTTTTCAGCCCGAAATAAACGCGTTTTTTCAGACAGCTGTATCCCTATGTAACTGCAAGGCTCAGAAGAGCCCACACACTCAGGTCTTAACCCCAGTGTGCTGAAAGTGTCAAAACGTGTTTTTCAGCAGAAATAAACATGTTTCTGCAAGTTTGGTCAACCCCATGTAACTTATGGGGCAGTAACAGCTCACTTTTCAAAACGTGTTTTTCAGCCCGAAATAAACGCGTTTTTTCAGACAGCTGTATCCCTATGTAACTGCAAGGCTCAGAAGAGCCCACACACTCAGGTCTTAACCCCAGTGTGCTGAAAGTGTCAAAACATGTTTTTCAGCAGAAATAAACATGTTTCTGCAAGTTTGGTCAACCCCATGTAACTTATGTTGCAGTAACAGCTCACTTTTCAAAACGTGTTTTTCAGCCCGAAATAAACGCGTTTTTTCAGACAGCTGTATCCCTATGTAACTGCAAGGCTCAGAAGAGCCCACACACTCAGGTCTTAACCCCAGTGTGCTGAAAGTGTCAAAACATGTTTTTCAGCAGAAATAAACATGTTTCTGCAAGTTTGGTCAACCCCATGTAACTTATGGGGCAGTAACAGCTCACTTTTCAAAACGTGTTTTTCAGCCCGAAATAAACGCGTTTTTTCAGACAGCTGTATCCCTATGTAACTGCAAGGCTCAGAAGAGCCCACACACTCAGGTCTTAACCCCAGTGTGCTGAAAGTGTCAAAACATGTTTTTCAGCAGAAATAAACATGTTTCTGCAAGTTTGGTCAACCCCATGTAACTTATGTTGCAGTAACAGCTCACTTTTCAAAACGTGTTTTTCAGCCCGAAATAAACACGTTTTTTCAGACAGCTGTATCCCTATGTAACTGCAAGGCTCAGAAGAGCCCACACACTCAGGTCTTAACCCCAGTGTGCTGAAAGTGTAAAAACGTGTTTTTCAGCAGAAATAAACATGTTTCTGCAAGTTTGGTCAGCCCCATGTAAGTTATGGGTCAGTAACAGCTCAATTTTCAAAACGTGTTTTTCAGCCCGAAATAAACGCGTTTTTTCAGACATCTGTATCCCTATGTAACTGCAAGGCTCAGACGAGCCCACACACTCAGGTCTTAACCCCAGTGTGCTGAAAGTGTCAAAACATGATTTTCAGCAGAAATAAACATGTTTCTGCAAGTTTGGTCAACCCCATGTAACTTATGGGGCAGTAACAGCTCACTTTTCAAAACGTGTTTTTCAGCCCGAAATAAACGCGTTTTTTCAGACAGCTGTATCCCTATGTAACTGCAAGGCTCAGAAGAGCCCACACACTCAGGTCTTAACCCCAGTGTGCTGAAAGTGTCAAATCGTGTTTTTCAGCAGAAATAAACATGTTTCTGCAAGTTTGGTCAGCCCCATGTAAGTTATGGGTCAGTAACAGCTCACTTTTCAAAACGTGTTTTTCAGCCCGAAATAAACGCGTTTTTTCAGACATCTGTATCCCTATGTAACTGCAAGGCTCAGAAGAGCCCACACACTCAGGTCTTAACCCCAGTGTGCTGAAAGTGTCAAAACATGTTTTTCAGCAGAAATAAACATGTTTCTGCAAGTTTGGTCAACCCCATGTAACTTATGTTGCAGTAACAGCTCACTTTTCAAAACGTGTTTTTCAGCCCGAAATAAACGCGTTTTTTCAGACAGCTGTATCCCTATGTAACTGCAAGGCTCAGAAGAGCCCACACACTCAGGTCTTAACCCCAGTGTGCTGAAAGTGTCAAAACGTGTTTTTCAGCAGAAATAAACATGTTTCTGCAAGTTTGGTCAGCCCCATGTAAGTTATGGGTCAGTAACAGCTCACTTTTCAAAACGTGTTTTTCAGCCCGAAATAAACGCGTTTTTTCAGACATCTGTATCCCTATGTAACTGCAAGGCTCAGAAGAGCCCACACACTCAGGTCTTAACCCCAGTGTGCTGAAAGTGTCAAAACATGTTTTTCAGCAGAAATAAACATGTTTCTGCAAGTTTGGTCAACCCCATGTAACTTATGTTGCAGTAACAGCTAACTTTTCAAAACGTGTTTTTCAGCCCGAAATAAACACGTTTTTTCAGACAGCTGTATCCCTATGTAACTGCAAGGCTCAGAAGAGCCCACACACTCAGGTCTTAACCCCAGTGTGCTGAAAGTGTCAAATCGTGTTTTTCAGCAGAAATAAACATGTTTCTGCTAGTTTGGTCAGCCCCATGTAAGTTATGGGTCAGTAACAGCTCACTTTTCAAAACGTGTTTTTCAGCCCGAAATAAACGCGTTTTTTCAGACAGCTGTATCCCTATGTAACTGCAAGGCTCAGAAAAGCCCACACACTCAGGTCTTAACCCCAGTGTGCTGAAAGTGTCAAAACATGTTTTTCAGCAGAAATAAACATGTTTCTGCAAGTTTGGTCAACCCCATGTAACTTATGTTGCAGTAACAGCTCACTTTTCAAAACGTGTTTTTCAGCCCGAAATAAACACGTTTTTTCAGACAGCTGTATCCCTATGTAACTGCAAGGCTCAGAAGAGCCCACACACTCAGGTCTTAACCCCAGTGTGCTGAAAGTGTCAAAACATGTTTTTCAGCAGAAATAAACATGTTTCTGCAAGTTTGGTCAACCCCATGTAACTTATGGGTCAGTAACAGCTCACTTTTCAAAACGTGTTTTTCAGCCCGAAATAAACGCGTTTTTTCAGACAGCTGTATCCCTATGTAACTGCAAGGCTAAGAACAGCCCACACACTCAGGTCTTAACCCCAGTGTGCTGAAAGTGTCAAAACATGTTTTTCAGCAGAAATAAACATGTTTCTGCAAGTTTGGTCAACCCCATATAAGTTATGTTGCAGTAACAGCTCACTTTTCAAAACGTGTTTTTCAGCCCGAAATAAACGCGTTTTTTCAGACAGCTGTATCCCTATGTAACTGCAAGGCTCAGAAGAGCCCACACACTCAGGTCTTAACCCCAGTGTGCTGAAAGTGTCAAAACATGTTTTTCAGCAGAAATAAACATGTTTCTGCAAGTTTGGTCAACCCCATGTAACTTATGGGGCGTAACAGCTCACTTTTCAAAACGTGTTTTTCAGCCCAAAATAAACGCGTTTTTTCAGACAGCTGTATCCCTATGTAACTGCAAGGCTCAGAAGAGCCCACACACTCAGGTCTTAACCCCAGTGTGCTGAAAGTGTCAAAACATGTTTTTCAGCAGAAATAAACATGTTTCTGCAAGTTTGGTCAACCCCATGTAACTTATGTTGCAGTAACAGCTAACTTTTCAAAACGTGTTTTTCAGCCCGAAATAAACACGTTTTTTCAGACAGCTGTATCCCTATGTAACTGCAAGGCTCAGAAGAGCCCACACACTCAGGTCTTAACCCCAGTGTGCTGAAAGTGTCAAATCGTGTTTTTCAGCAGAAATAAACATGTTTCTGCTAGTTTGGTCAGCCCCATGTAAGTTATGGGTCAGTAACAGCTCACTTTTCAAAACGTGTTTTTCAGCCCGAAATAAACGCGTTTTTTCAGACAGCTGTATCCCTATGTAACTGCAAGGCTCAGAAAAGCCCACACACTCAGGTCTTAACCCCAGTGTGCTGAAAGTGTCAAAACATGTTTTTCAGCAGAAATAAACATGTTTCTGCAAGTTTGGTCAACCCCATGTAACTTATGTTGCAGTAACAGCTCACTTTTCAAAACGTGTTTTTCAGCCCGAAATAAACACGTTTTTTCAGACAGCTGTATCCCTATGTAACTGCAAGGCTCAGAAGAGCCCACACACTCAGGTCTTAACCCCAGTGTGCTGAAAGTGTCAAAACATGTTTTTCAGCAGAAATAAACATGTTTCTGCAAGTTTGGTCAACCCCATGTAACTTATGGGTCAGTAACAGCTCACTTTTCAAAACGTGTTTTTCAGCCCGAAATAAACGCGTTTTTTCAGACAGCTGTATCCCTATGTAACTGCAAGGCTAAGAACAGCCCACACACTCAGGTCTTAACCCCAGTGTGCTGAAAGTGTCAAAACATGTTTTTCAGCAGAAATAAACATGTTTCTGCAAGTTTGGTCAACCCCATATAAGTTATGTTGCAGTAACAGCTCACTTTTCAAAACGTGTTTTTCAGCCCGAAATAAACGCGTTTTTTCAGACAGCTGTATCCCTATGTAACTGCAAGGCTCAGAAGAGCCCACACACTCAGGTCTTAACCCCAGTGTGCTGAAAGTGTCAAAACATGTTTTTCAGCAGAAATAAACATGTTTCTGCAAGTTTGGTCAACCCCATGTAACTTATGGGGCGTAACAGCTCACTTTTCAAAACGTGTTTTTCAGCCCAAAATAAACGCGTTTTTTCAGACAGCTGTATCCCTATGTAACTGCAAGGCTCAGAAGAGCCCACACACTCAGGTCTTAACCCCAGTGTGCTGAAAGTGTCAAAACATGTTTTTCAGCAGAAATAAACATGTTTCTGCAAGTTTGGTCAACCCCATGTAACTTATGTTGCAGTAACAGCTCACTTTTCAAAACGTGTTTTTCAGCCCGAAATAAACGCGTTTTTTCAGACAGCTGTATCCCTATGTAACTGCAAGGCTCAGAAGAGCCCACACACTCAGGTCTTAACCCCAGTGTGCTGAAAGTGTCAAATCGTGTTTTTCAGCAGAAATAAACATGTTTCTGCAAGTTTGGTCAGCCCCATGTAAGTTATGGGTCAGTAACAGCTCACTTTTCAAAACGTGTTTTTCAGCCCGAAATAAACGCGTTTTTTCAGACATCTGTATCCCTATGTAACTGCAAGGCTCAGAACAGCCCACACACTCAGGTCTTAACCCCAGTGTGCTGAAAGTGTCAAAACATGTTTTTCAGCAGAAATAAACATGTTTCTGCAAGTTTGGTCAACCCCATGTAACTTATGTTGCAGTAACAGCTCACTTTTCAAAACGTGTTTTTCAGCCCGAAATAAACGCGTTTTTTCAGACAGCTGTATCCCTATGTAACTGCAAGGCTCAGAAGAGCCCACACACTCAGGTCTTAACCCCAGTGTGCTGAAAGTGTCAAATCGTGTTTTTCAGCAGAAATAAACATGTTTCTGCAAGTTTGGTCAGCCCCATGTAAGTTATGGGTCAGTAACAGCTCACTTTTCAAAACGTGTTTTTCAGCCCGAAATAAACGCGTTTTTTCAGACATCTGTATCCCTATGTAACTGCAAGGCTCAGAAGAGCCCACACACTCAGGTCTTAACCCCAGTGTGCTGAAAGTGTCAAAACATGTTTTTCAGCAGAAATAAACATGTTTCTGCAAGTTTGGTCATCCCCATGTAACTTATGTTGCAGTAACAGCTCACTTTTCAAAACGTGTTTTTCAGCCCGAAATAAACACGTTTTTTCAGACAGCTGTATCCCTATGTAACTGCAAGGCTCAGAAGAGCCCACACACTCAGGTCTTAACCCCAGTGTGCTGAAAGTGTAAAAACGTGTTTTTCAGCAGAAATAAACATGTTTCTGCAAGTTTGGTCAGCCCCATGTAAGTTATGGGTCAGTAACAGCTCAATTTTCAAAACGTGTTTTTCAGCCCGAAATAAACGCGTTTTTTCAGACATCTGTATCCCTATGTAACTGCAAGGCTCAGAAGAGCCCACACACTCAGGTCTTAACCCCAGTGTGCTGAAAGTGTCAAAACATGATTTTCAGCAGAAATAAACATGTTTCTGCAAGTTTGGTCAACCCCATGTAACTTATGGGGCAGTAACAGCTCACTTTTCAAAACGTGTTTTTCAGCCCGAAATAAACGCGTTTTTTCAGACAGCTGTATCCCTATGTATGCAAGGCTCAGAAGAGCCCACACACTCAGGTCTTAACCCCAGTGTGCTGAAAGTGTAAAATCGTGTTTTTCAGCAGAAATAAACATGTTTCTGCAAGTTTGGTCAGCCCCATGTAAGTTATGGGTCAGTAACAGCTCACTTTTCAAAACGTGTTTTTCAGCCCGAAATAAACGCGTTTTTTCAGACAGCTGTATCCCTATGTAACTGCAAGGCTCAGAAGAGCCCACACACTCAGGTCTTAACCCCAGTGTGCTGAAAGTGTCAAAACATGTTTTTCAGCAGAAATAAACATGTTTCTGCAAGTTTGGTCAACCCCATGTAACTTATGTTGCAGTAACAGCTCACTTTTCAAAACGTGTTTTTCAGCCCGAAATAAACACGTTTTTTCAGACAGCTGTATCCCTATGTAACTGCAAGGCTCAGAAGAGCCCACACACTCAGGTCTTAACCCCAGTGTGCTGAAAGTGTCAAAACATGTTTTTCAACAGAAATAAACATGTTTCTGCAAGTTTGGTCAACCCCATGTATCTTATGGGGCAGTAACAGCTCACTTTTCAAAACGTGTTTTTCAGCCCGAAATAAACGCGTTTTTTCAGACAGCTGTATCCCTATGTAACTGCAAGGCTCAGAAGAGCCCACACACTCAGGTCTTAACCCCAGTGTGCTGAAAGTGTCAAAACATGTTTTTCAGCAGAAATAAACATGTTTCTGCAAGTTTGGTCAACCCCATGTAACTTATGGGTCAGTAACAGCTCACTTTTCAAAACGTGTTTTTCAGCCCGAAATAAACGCGTTTTTTCAGACAGCTGTATCCCTATGTAACTGCAAGGCTAAGAACAGCCCACACACTCAGGTCTTAACCCCAGTGTGCTGAAAGTGTCAAAACATGTTTTTCAGCAGAAATAAACATGTTTCTGCAAGTTTGGTCAACCCCATATAAGTTATGTTGCAGTAACAGCTCACTTTTCAAAACGTGTTTTTCAGCCCGAAATAAACGCGTTTTTTCAGACAGCTGTATCCCTATGTAACTGCAAGGCTCAGAAGAGCCCACACACTCAGGTCTTAACCCCAGTGTGCTGAAAGTGTCAAAACATGTTTTTCAGCAGAAATAAACATGTTTCTGCAAGTTTGGTCAACCCCATATAAGTTATGTTGCAGTAACAGCTCACTTTTCAAAACGTGTTTTTCAGCCCGAAATAAACGCGTTTTTTCAGACATCTGTATCCCTATGTAACTGCAAGGCTCAGAAGAGCCCACACACTCAGGTCTTAACCCCAGTGTGCTGAAAGTGTCAAAACATGTTTTTCAGCAGAAATAAACATGTTTCTGCAAGTTTGGTCAACCCCATGTAACTTATGGGGCGTAACAGCTCACTTTTCAAAACGTGTTTTTCAGCCCAAAATAAACGCGTTTTTTCAGACAGCTGTATCCCTATGTAACTGCAAGGCTCAGAAGAGCCCACACACTCAGGTCTTAACCCCAGTGTGCTGAAAGTGTCAAAACATGTTTTTCAGCAGAAATAAACATGTTTCTGCAAGTTTGGTCAACCCCATGTAACTTATGTTGCAGTAACAGCTCACTTTTCAAAACGTGTTTTTCAGCCCGAAATAAACGCGTTTTTTCAGACAGCTGTATCCCTATGTAACTGCAAGGCTCAGAAGAGCCCACACACTCAGGTCTTAACCCCAGTGTGCTGAAAGTGTCAAAACGTGTTTTTCAGCAGAAATAAACATGTTTCTGCAAGTTTGGTCAGCCCCATGTAAGTTATGGGTCAGTAACAGCTCACTTTTCAAAACGTGTTTTTCAGCCCGAAATAAACGCGTTTTTTCAGACATCTGTATCCCTATGTAACTGCAAGGCTCAGAAGAGCCCACACACTCAGGTCTTAACCCCAGTGTGCTGAAAGTGTCAAAACATGTTTTTCAGCAGAAATAAACATGTTTCTGCAAGTTTGGTCAACCCCATGTAACTTATGGGGCAGTAACAGCTCACTTTTCAAAACGTGTTTTTCAGCCCGAAATAAACGCGTTTTTTCAGACAGCTGTATCCCTATGTAACTGCAAGGCTCAGAAGAGCCCACACACTCAGGTCTTAACCCCAGTGTGCTGAAAGTGTCAAAACATGTTTTTCAGCAGAAATAAACATGTTTCTGCAAGTTTGGTCAACCCCATGTAACTTATGTTGCAGTAACAGCTCACTTTTCAAAACGTGTTTTTCAGCCCGAAATAAACGCGTTTTTTCAGACAGCTGTATCCCTATGTAACTGCAAGGCTCAGAAGAGCCCACACACTCAGGTCTTAACCCCAGTGTGCTGAAAGTGTCAAAACATGTTTTTCAGCAGAAATAAACATGTTTCTGCAAGTTTGGTCAACCCCATGTAACTTATGGGGCAGTAACAGCTCACTTTTCAAAACGTGTTTTTCAGCCCGAAATAAACGCGTTTTTTCAGACAGCTGTATCCCTATGTAACTGCAAGGCTCAGAAGAGCCCACACACTCAGGTCTTAACCCCAGTGTGCTGAAAGTGTCAAAACATGTTTTTCAGCAGAAATAAACATGTTTCTGCAAGTTTGGTCAACCCCATGTAACTTATGTTGCAGTAACAGCTCACTTTTCAAAACGTGTTTTTCAGCCCGAAATAAACACGTTTTTTCAGACAGCTGTATCCCTATGTAACTG
Source organism: Lepisosteus oculatus (assembly GCF_040954835.1). Lineage (NCBI taxonomy): Eukaryota > Metazoa > Chordata > Actinopteri > Semionotiformes > Lepisosteidae > Lepisosteus > Lepisosteus oculatus. Next base: position 46,612 of record NW_027167869.1, read on the forward strand.
CAAGGCTCAGAAGAGCCCACACACTCAGGTCTTAACCCCAGTGTGCTGAAAGTGTCAAAACATGTTTTTCAGCAGAAATAAACATGTTTCTGCAAGTTTGGTCAACCCCATGTAACTTATGGGTCAGTAACAGCTCACTTTTCAAAACGTGTTTTTCAGCCCGAAATAAACGCGTTTTTTCAGACATCTGTATCCCTATGTAACTGCAAGGCTCAGAAGAGCCCACACACTCAGGTCTTAACCCCAGTGTGCTGAAAGTGTCAAAACATGTTTTTCAGCAGAAATAAACATGTTTCTGCAAGTTTGGTCAACCCCATGTAACTTATGTTGCAGTAACAGCTCACTTTTCAAAACGTGTTTTTCAGCCCGAAATAAACGCGTTTTTTCAGACAGCTGTATCCCTATGTAACTGCAAGGCTCAGAAGAGCCCACACACTCAGGTCTTAACCCCAGTGTGCTGAAAGTGTCAAAACGTGTTTTTCAGCAGAAATAAACATGTTTCTGCAAGTTTGGTCAGCCCCATGTAAGTTATGGGTCAGTAACAGCTCACTTTTCAAAACGTGTTTTTCAGCCCGAAATAAACGCGTTTTTTCAGACATCTGTATCCCTATGTAACTGCAAGGCTCAGAAGAGCCCACACACTCAGGTCTTAACCCCAGTGTGCTGAAAGTGTCAAAACATGTTTTTCAGCAGAAATAAACATGTTTCTGCAAGTTTGGTCAACCCCATGTAACTTATGTTGCAGTAACAGCTAACTTTTCAAAACGTGTTTTTCAGCCCGAAATAAACACGTTTTTTCAGACAGCTGTATCCCTATGTAACTGCAAGGCTCAGAAGAGCCCACACACTCAGGTCTTAACCCCAGTGTGCTGAAAGTGTCAAATCGTGTTTTTCAGCAGAAATAAACATGTTTCTGCAAGTTTTGGTCAGCCCCATGTAAGTTATGGGTCAGTAACAGCTCACTTTTCAAAACGTGTTTTTCAGCCCGAAATAAACGCGTTTTTTCAGACAGCTGTATCCCTATGTAACTGCAAGGCTCAGAAAAGCCCACACACTCAGGTCTTAACCCCAGTGTGCTGAAAGTGTCAAAACATGTTTTTCAGCAGAAATAAACATGTTTCTGCAAGTTTGGTCAACCCCATGTAACTTATGTTGCAGTAACAGCTCACTTTTCAAAACGTGTTTTTCAGCCCGAATAAACACGTTTTTTCAGACAGCTGTATCCCTATGTAACTGCAAGGCTCAGAAGAGCCCACACACTCAGGTCTTAACCCCAGTGTGCTGAAAGTGTCAAAATATGTTTTTCAGCAGAAATAAACATGTTTCTGCAAGTTTGGTCAACCCCATGTAACTTATGGGTCAGTAACAGCTCACTTTTCAAAACGTGTTTTTCAGCCCGAAATAAACGCGTTTTTTCAGACATCTGTATCCCTATGTAACTGCAAGGCTCAGAACAGCCCACACACTCAGGTCTTAACCCCAGTGTGCTGAAAGTGTCAAAACATGTTTTTCAGCAGAAATAAACATGTTTCTGCAAGTTTGGTCAACCCCATGTAACTTATGTTGCAGTAACAGCTCACTTTTCAAAACGTGTTTTTCAGCCCGAAATAAACGCGTTTTTTCAGACAGCTGTATCCCTATGTAACTGCAAGGCTCAGAAGAGCCCACACACTCAGGTCTTAACCCCAGTGTGCTGAAAGTGTCAAATCGTGTTTTTCAGCAGAAATAAACATGTTTCTGCAAGTTTGGTCAGCCCCATGTAAGTTATGGGTCAGTAACAGCTCACTTTTCAAAACGTGTTTTTCAGCCCGAAATAAACGCGTTTTTTCAGACATCTGTATCCCTATGTAACTGCAAGGCTCAGAACAGCCCACACACTCAGGTCTTAACCCCAGTGTGCTGAAAGTGTCAAAACATGTTTTTCAGCAGAAATAAACATGTTTCTGCAAGTTTGGTCAACCCCATGTAACTTATGTTGCAGTAACAGCTCACTTTTCAAAACGTGTTTTTCAGCCCGAAATAAACGCGTTTTTTCAGACAGCTGTATCCCTATGTAACTGCAAGGCTCAGAAGAGCCCACACACTCAGGTCTTAACCCCAGTGTGCTGAAAGTGTCAAAACATGTTTTTCAGCAGAAATAAACATGTTTCTGCAAGTTTGGTCAACCCCATGTAACTTATGGGTCAGTAACAGCTCACTTTTCAAAACGTGTTTTTCAGCCCGAAATAAACGCGTTTTTTCAGACAGCTGTATCCCTATGTAACTGCAAGGCTAAGAACAGCCCACACACTCAGGTCTTAACCCCAGTGTGCTGAAAGTGTCAAAACATGTTTTTCAGCAGAAATAAACATGTTTCTGCAAGTTTGGTCAACCCCATATAAGTTATGTTGCAGTAACAGCTCACTTTTCAAAACGTGTTTTTCAGCCCGAAATAAACGCGTTTTTTCAGACAGCTGTATCCCTATGTAACTGCAAGGCTCAGAAGAGCCCACACACTCAGGTCTTAACCCCAGTGTGCTGAAAGTGTCAAAACATGTTTTTCAGCAGAAATAAACATGTTTCTGCAAGTTTGGTCAACCCCATGTAACTTATGGGGCGTAACAGCTCACTTTTCAAAACGTGTTTTTCAGCCCAAAATAAACGCGTTTTTTCAGACAGCTGTATCCCTATGTAACTGCAAGGCTCAGAAGAGCCCACACACTCAGGTCTTAACCCCAGTGTGCTGAAAGTGTCAAAACATGTTTTTCAGCAGAAATAAACATGTTTCTGCAAGTTTGGTCAACCCCATGTAACTTATGTTGCAGTAACAGCTCACTTTTCAAAACGTGTTTTTCAGCCCGAAATAAACGCGTTTTTTCAGACAGCTGTATCCCTATGTAACTGCAAGGCTCAGAAGAGCCCACACACTCAGGTCTTAACCCCAGTGTGCTGAAAGTGTCAAAACATGTTTTTCAGCAGAAATAAACATGTTTCTGCAAGTTTGGTCAACCCCATGTAACTTATGGGGCAGTAACAGCTCACTTTTCAAAACGTGTTTTTCAGCCCGAAATAAACGCGTTTTTTCAGACAGCTGTATCCCTATGTAACTGCAAGGCTCAGAAGAGCCCACACACTCAGGTCTTAACCCCAGTGTGCTGAAAGTGTCAAAACATGTTTTTCAGCAGAAATAAACATGTTTCTGCAAGTTTGGTCAACCCCATGTAACTTATGTTGCAGTAACAGCTCACTTTTCAAAACGTGTTTTTCAGCCCGAAATAAACACGTTTTTTCAGACAGCTGTATCCCTATGTAACTGCAAGGCTCAGAAGAGCCCACACACTCAGGTCTTAACCCCAGTGTGCTGAAAGTGTAAAAACGTGTTTTTCAGCAGAAATAAACATGTTTCTGCAAGTTTGGTCAGCCCCATGTAAGTTATGGGTCAGTAACAGCTCAATTTTCAAAACGTGTTTTTCAGCCCGAAATAAACGCGTTTTTTCAGACATCTGTATCCCTATGTAACTGCAAGGCTCAGAAGAGCCCACACACTCAGGTCTTAACCCCAGTGTGCTGAAAGTGTCAAAACATGATTTTCAGCAGAAATAAACATGTTTCTGCAAGTTTGGTCAACCCCATGTAACTTATGGGGCAGTAACAGCTCACTTTTCAAAACGTGTTTTTCAGCCCGAAATAAACGCGTTTTTTCAGACAGCTGTATCCCTATGTAACTGCAAGGCTCAGAAGAGCCCACACACTCAGGTCTTAACCCCAGTGTGCTGAAAGTGTCAAAACGTGTTTTTCAGCAGAAATAAACATGTTTCTGCAAGTTTGGTCAGCCCCATGTAAGTTATGGGTCAGTAACAGCTCACTTTTCAAAACGTGTTTTTCAGCCCGAAATAAACGCGTTTTTTCAGACATCTGTATCCCTATGTAACTGCAAGGCTCAGAAGAGCCCACACACTCAGGTCTTAACCCCAGTGTGCTGAAAGTGTCAAAACATGTTTTTCAGCAGAAATAAACATGTTTCTGCAAGTTTGGTCAACCCCATGTAACTTATGTTGCAGTAACAGCTCACTTTTCAAAACGTGTTTTTCAGCCCGAAATAAACACGTTTTTTCAGACAGCTGTATCCCTATGTAACTGCAAGGCTCAGAAGAGCCCACACACTCAGGTCTTAACCCCAGTGTGCTGAAAGTGTCAAAACGTGTTTTTCAGCAGAAATAAACATGTTTCTGCAAGTTTGGTCAGCCCCATGTAAGTTATGGGTCAGTAACAGCTCACTTTTCAAAACGTGTTTTTCAGCCCGAAATAAACGCGTTTTTTCAGACATCTGTATCCCTATGTAACTGCAAGGCTCAGAAGAGCCCACACACTCAGGTCTTAACCCCAGTGTGCTGAAAGTGTCAAAACATGTTTTTCAGCAGAAATAAACATGTTTCTGCAAGTTTGGTCAACCCCATGTAACTTATGGGGCAGTAACAGCTCACTTTTCAAAACGTGTTTTTCAGCCCGAAATAAACGCGTTTTTTCAGACAGCTGTATCCCTATGTAACTGCAAGGCTCAGAAGAGCCCACACACTCAGGTCTTAACCCCAGTGTGCTGAAAGTGTCAAAACATGTTTTTCAGCAGAAATAAACATGTTTCTGCAAGTTTGGTCAACCCCATGTAACTTATGTTGCAGTAACAGCTCACTTTTCAAAACGTGTTTTTCAGCCCGAAATAAACACGTATTTTCAGACAGCTGTATCCCTATGTAACTGCAAGGCTCAGAAGAGCCCACACACTCAGGTCTTAACCCCAGTGTGCTGAAAGTGTCAAAACATGTTTTTCAACAGAAATAAACATGTTTCTGCAAGTTTGGTCAACCCCATGTAACTTATGGGGCAGTAACAGCTCACTTTTCAAAACGTGTTTTTCAGCCCGAAATAAACGCGTTTTTTCAGACAGCTGTATCCCTATGTAACTGCAAGGCTCAGAAGAGCCCACACACTCAGGTCTTAACCCCAGTGTGCTGAAAGTGTCAAAACATGTTTTTCAGCAGAAATAAACATGTTTCTGCAAGTTTGGTCAACCCCATGTAACTTATGGGTCAGTAACAGCTCACTTTTCAAAACGTGTTTTTCAGCCCGAAATAAACGCGTTTTTTCAAACATCTGTATCCCTATGTAACTGCAAGGCTCAGAACAGCCCACACACTCAGGTCTTAACCCCAGTGTGCTGAAAGTGTCAAAACATGTTTTTCAGCAGAAATAAACATGTTTCTGCAAGTTTGGTCAACCCCATATAAGTTATGTTGCAGTAACAGCTCACTTTTCAAAACGTGTTTTTCAGCCCGAAATAAACGCGTTTTTTCAGACAGCTGTATCCCTATGTAACTGCAAGGCTCAGAAGAGCCCACACACTCAGGTCTTAACCCCAGTGTGCTGAAAGTGTCAAAACGTGTTTTTCAGCAGAAATAAACATGTTTCTGCAAGTTTGGTCAGCCCCATGTAAGTTATGGGTCAGTAACAGCTCACTTTTCAAAACGTGTTTTTCAGCCCGAAATAAACGCGTTTTTTCAGACAGCTGTATCCCTATGTAACTGCAAGGCTCAGAAGAGCCCACACACTCAGGTCTTAACCCCAGTGTGCTGAAAGTGTCAAAACATGTTTTTCAGCAGAAATAAACATGTTTCTGCAAGTTTGGTCAACCCCATGTAACTTATGTTGCAGTAACAGCTCACTTTTCAAAACGTGTTTTTCAGCCCGAAATAAACGCGTTTTTTCAGACAGCTGTATCCCTATGTAACTGCAAGGCTCAGAAGAGCCCACACACTCAGGTCTTAACCCCAGTGTGCTGAAAGTGTCAAAATATGTTTTTCAGCAGAAATAAACATGTTTCTGCAAGTTTGGTCAACCCCATGTAACTTATGGGTCAGTAACAGCTCACTTTTCAAAACGTGTTTTTCAGCCCGAAATAAACGCGTTTTTTCAGACATCTGTATCCCTATGTAACTGCAAGGCTCAGAACAGCCCACACACTCAGGTCTTAACCCCAGTGTGCTGAAAGTGTCAAAACATGTTTTTCAGCAGAAATAAACATGTTTCTGCAAGTTTGGTCAACCCCATGTAACTTATGTTGCAGTAACAGCTCACTTTTCAAAACGTGTTTTTCAGCCCGAAATAAACGCGTTTTTTCAGACAGCTGTATCCCTATGTAACTGCAAGGCTCAGAAGAGCCCACACACTCAGGTCTTAACCCCAGTGTGCTGAAAGTGTCAAATCGTGTTTTTCAGCAGAAATAAACATGTTTCTGCAAGTTTGGTCAGCCCCATGTAAGTTATGGGTCAGTAACAGCTCACTTTTCAAAACGTGTTTTTCAGCCCGAAATAAACGCGTTTTTTCAGACATCTGTATCCCTATGTAACTGCAAGGCTCAGAAGAGCCCACACACTCAGGTCTTAACCCCAGTGTGCTGAAAGTGTCAAAACATGTTTTTCAGCAGAAATAAACATGTTTCTGCAAGTTTGGTCAACCCCATGTAACTTATGGGGCGTAACAGCTCACTTTTCAAAACGTGTTTTTCAGCCCAAAATAAACGCGTTTTTTCAGACAGCTGTATCCCTATGTAACTGCAAGGCTCAGAAGAGCCCACACACTCAGGTCTTAACCCCAGTGTGCTGAAAGTGTCAAAACATGTTTTTCAGCAGAAATAAACATGTTTCTGCAAGTGTGGTCAACCCCATGTAACTTATGTTGCAGTAACAGCTCACTTTTCAAAACGTGTTTTTCAGCCCGAAATAAACGCGTTTTTTCAGACAGCTGTATCCCTATGTAACTGAAAGGCTCAGAAGAGCCCACACACTCAGGTCTTAACCCCAGTGTGCTGAAAGTGTCAAAACGTGTTTTTCAGCAGAAATAAACATGTTTCTGCAAGTTTGGTCAGCCCCATGTAAGTTATGGGTCAGTAACAGCTCACTTTTCAAAACGTGTTTTTCAGCCCGAAATAAACGCGTTTTTTCAGACATCTGTATCCCTATGTAACTGCAAGGCTCAGAACAGCCCACACACTCAGGTCTTAACCCCAGTGTGCTGAAAGTGTCAAAACATGTTTTTCAGCAGAAATAAACATGTTTCTGCAAGTTTGGTCAACCCCATGTAACTTATGTTGCAGTAACAGCTCACTTTTCAAAACGTGTTTTTCAGCCCGAAATAAACGCGTTTTTTCAGACAGCTGTATCCCTATGTAACTGCAAGGCTCAGAAGAGCCCACACACTCAGGTCTTAACCCCAGTGTGCTGAAAGTGTCAAATCGTGTTTTTCAGCAGAAATAAACATGTTTCTGCAAGTTTGGTCAGCCCCATGTAAGTTATGGGTCAGTAACAGCTCACTTTTCAAAACGTGTTTTTCAGCCCGAAATAAACGCGTTTTTTCAGACATCTGTATCCCTATGTAACTGCAAGGCTCAGAAGAGCCCACACACTCAGGTCTTAACCCCAGTGTGCTGAAAGTGTCAAAACATGTTTTTCAGCAGAAATAAACATGTTTCTGCAAGTTTGGTCAACCCCATGTAACTTATGGGGCGTAACAGCTCACTTTTCAAAACGTGTTTTTCAGCCCAAAATAAACGCGTTTTTTCAGACAGCTGTATCCCTATGTAACTGCAAGGCTCAGAAGAGCCCACACACTCAGGTCTTAACCCCAGTGTGCTGAAAGTGTCAAAACATGATTTTCAGCAGAAATAAACATTTTTCTGCAAGTTTGGTCAACCCCATGTAACTTATGGGGCAGTAACAGCTCACTTTTCAAAACGTGTTTTTCAGCCCGAAATAAACGCGTTTTTTCAGACAGCTGTATCCCTATGTAACTGCAAGGCTCAGAAGAGCCCACACACTCAGGTCTTAACCCCAGTGTGCTGAAAGTGTAAAATCGTGTTTTTCAGCAGAAATAAACATGTTTCTGCAAGTTTGGTCAGCCCCATGTAAGTTATGGGTCAGTAACAGCTCACTTTTCAAAACGTGTTTTTCAGCCCGAAATAAACGCGTTTTTTCAGACAGCTGTATCCCTATGTAACTGCAAGGCTCAGAAGAGCCCACACACTCAGGTCTTAACCCCAGTGTGCTGAAAGTGTCAAAACATGTTTTTCAGCAGAAATAAACATGTTTCTGCAAGTTTGGTCAACCCCATGTAACTTATGTTGCAGTAACAGCTCACTTTTCAAAACGTGTTTTTCAGCCCGAAATAAACACGTTTTTTCAGACAGCTGTATCCCTATGTAACTGCAAGGCTCAGAAGAGCCCACACACTCAGGTCTTAACCCCAGTGTGCTGAAAGTGTCAAAACATGTTTTTCAACAGAAATAAACATGTTTCTGCAAGTTTGGTCAACCCCATGTATCTTATGGGGCAGTAACAGCTCACTTTTCAAAACGTGTTTTTCAGCCCGAAATAAACGCGTTTTTTCAGACAGCTGTATCCCTATGTAACTGCAAGGCTCAGAAGAGCCCACACACTCAGGTCTTAACCCCAGTGTGCTGAAAGTGTCAAAACATGTTTTTCAGCAGAAATAAACATGTTTCTGCAAGTTTGGTCAACCCCATGTAACTTATGGGTCAGTAACAGCTCACTTTTCAAAACGTGTTTTTCAGCCCGAAATAAACGCGTTTTTTCAGACAGCTGTATCCCTATGTAACTGCAAGGCTAAGAACAGCCCACACACTCAGGTCTTAACCCCAGTGTGCTGAAAGTGTCAAAACATGTTTTTCAGCAGAAATAAACATGTTTCTGCAAGTTTGGTCAACCCCATATAAGTTATGTTGCAGTAACAGCTCACTTTTCAAAACGTGTTTTTCAGCCCGAAATAAACGCGTTTTTTCAGACAGCTGTATCCCTATGTAACTGCAAGGCTCAGAAGAGCCCACACACTCAGGTCTTAACCCCAGTGTGCTGAAAGTGTCAAAACATGTTTTTCAGCAGAAATAAACATGTTTCTGCAAGTTTGGTCAACCCCATATAAGTTATGTTGCAGTAACAGCTCACTTTTCAAAACGTGTTTTTCAGCCCGAAATAAACGCGTTTTTTCAGACATCTGTATCCCTATGTAACTGCAAGGCTCAGAAGAGCCCACACACTCAGGTCTTAACCCCAGTGTGCTGAAAGTGTCAAAACATGTTTTTCAGCAGAAATAAACATGTTTCTGCAAGTTTGGTCAACCCCATGTAACTTATGGGGCGTAACAGCTCACTTTTCAAAACGTGTTTTTCAGCCCAAAATAAACGCGTTTTTTCAGACAGCTGTATCCCTATGTAACTGCAAGGCTCAGAAGAGCCCACACACTCAGGTCTTAACCCCAGTGTGCTGAAAGTGTCAAAACATGTTTTTCAGCAGAAATAAACATGTTTCTGCAAGTTTGGTCAACCCCATGTAACTTATGTTGCAGTAACAGCTCACTTTTCAAAACGTGTTTTTCAGCCCGAAATAAACGCGTTTTTTCAGACAGCTGTATCCCTATGTAACTGCAAGGCTCAGAAGAGCCCACACACTCAGGTCTTAACCCCAGTGTGCTGAAAGTGTCAAAACGTGTTTTTCAGCAGAAATAAACATGTTTCTGCAAGTTTGGTCAGCCCCATGTAAGTTATGGGTCAGTAACAGCTCACTTTTCAAAACGTGTTTTTCAGCCCGAAATAAACGCGTTTTTTCAGACATCTGTATCCCTATGTAACTGCAAGGCTCAGAAGAGCCCACACACTCAGGTCTTAACCCCAGTGTGCTGAAAGTGTCAAAACATGTTTTTCAGCAGAAATAAACATGTTTCTGCAAGTTTGGTCAACCCCATGTAACTTATGGGGCAGTAACAGCTCACTTTTCAAAACGTGTTTTTCAGCCCGAAATAAACGCGTTTTTTCAGACAGCTGTATCCCTATGTAACTGCAAGGCTCAGAAGAGCCCACACACTCAGGTCTTAACCCCAGTGTGCTGAAAGTGTCAAAACATGTTTTTCAGCAGAAATAAACATGTTTCTGCAAGTTTGGTCAACCCCATGTAACTTATGTTGCAGTAACAGCTCACTTTTCAAAACGTGTTTTTCAGCCCGAAATAAACGCGTTTTTTCAGACAGCTGTATCCCTATGTAACTGCAAGGCTCAGAAGAGCCCACACACTCAGGTCTTAACCCCAGTGTGCTGAAAGTGTCAAAACATGTTTTTCAGCAGAAATAAACATGTTTCTGCAAGTTTGGTCAACCCCATGTAACTTATGGGGCAGTAACAGCTCACTTTTCAAAACGTGTTTTTCAGCCCGAAATAAACGCGTTTTTTCAGACAGCTGTATCCCTATGTAACTGCAAGGCTCAGAAGAGCCCACACACTCAGGTCTTAACCCCAGTGTGCTGAAAGTGTCAAAACATGTTTTTCAGCAGAAATAAACATGTTTCTGCAAGTTTGGTCAACCCCATGTAACTTATGTTGCAGTAACAGCACACTTTTCAAAACGTGTTTTTCAGCCCGAAATAAACACGTTTTTTCAGACAGCTGTATCCCTATGTAACTGCAAGGCTCAGAAGAGCCCACACACTCAGGTCTTAACCCCAGTGTGCTGAAAGTGTAAAAACGTGTTTTTCAGCAGAAATAAACATGTTTCTGCAAGTTTGGTCAGCCCCATGTAAGTTATGGGTCAGTAACAGCTCAATTTTCAAAACGTGTTTTTCAGCCCGAAATAAACGCGTTTTTTCAGACATCTGTATCCCTATGTAACTGCAAGGCTCAGACGAGCCCACACACTCAGGTCTTAACCCCAGTGTGCTGAAAGTGTCAAAACATGATTTTCAGCAGAAATAAACATGTTTCTGCAAGTTTGGTCAACCCCATGTAACTTATGGGGCAGTAACAGCTCACTTTTCAAAACGTGTTTTTCAGCCCGAAATAAACGCGTTTTTTCAGACAGCTGTATCCCTATGTAACTGCAAGGCTCAGAAGAGCCCACACACTCAGGTCTTAACCCCAGTGTGCTGAAAGTGTCAAATCGTGTTTTTCAGCAGAAATAAACATGTTTCTGCAAGTTTGGTCAGCCCCATGTAAGTTATGGGTCAGTAACAGCTCACTTTTCAAAACGTGTTTTTCAGCCCGAAATAAACGCGTTTTTTCAGACATCTGTATCCCTATGTAACTGCAAGGCTCAGAAGAGCCCACACACTCAGGTCTTAACCCCAGTGTGCTGAAAGTGTCAAAACATGTTTTTCAGCAGAAATAAACATGTTTCTGCAAGTTTGGTCAACCCCATGTAACTTATGTTGCAGTAACAGCTCACTTTTCAAAACGTGTTTTTCAGCCCGAAATAAACGCGTTTTTTCAGACAGCTGTATCCCTATGTAACTGCAAGGCTCAGAAGAGCCCACACACTCAGGTCTTAACCCCAGTGTGCTGAAAGTGTCAAAACGTGTTTTTCAGCAGAAATAAACATGTTTCTGCAAGTTTGGTCAGCCCCATGTAAGTTATGGGTCAGTAACAGCTCACTTTTCAAAACGTGTTTTTCAGCCCGAAATAAACGCGTTTTTTCAGACATCTGTATCCCTATGTAACTGCAAGGCTCAGAAGAGCCCACACACTCAGGTCTTAACCCCAGTGTGCTGAAAGTGTCAAAACATGTTTTTCAGCAGAAATAAACATGTTTCTGCAAGTTTGGTCAACCCCATGTAACTTATGTTGCAGTAACAGCTAACTTTTCAAAACGTGTTTTTCAGCCCGAAATAAACACGTTTTTTCAGACAGCTGTATCCCTATGTAACTGCAAGGCTCAGAAGAGCCCACACACTCAGGTCTTAACCCCAGTGTGCTGAAAGTGTCAAATCGTGTTTTTCAGCAGAAATAAACATGTTTCTGCAAGTTTGGTCAGCCCCATGTAAGTTATGGGTCAGTAACAGCTCACTTTTCAAAACGTGTTTTTCAGCCCGAAATAAACGCGTTTTTTCAGACAGCTGTATCCCTATGTAACTGCAAGGCTCAGAAAAGCCCACACACTCAGGTCTTAACCCCAGTGTGCTGAAAGTGTCAAAACATGTTTTTCAGCAGAAATAAACATGTTTCTGCAAGTTTGGTCAACCCCATGTAACTTATGTTGCAGTAACAGCTCACTTTTCAAAACGTGTTTTTCAGCCCGAAATAAACACGTTTTTTCAGACAGCTGTATCCCTATGTAACTGCAAGGCTCAGAAGAGCCCACACACTCAGGTCTTAACCCCAGTGTGCTGAAAGTGTCAAAATATGTTTTTCAGCAGAAATAAACATGTTTCTGCAAGTTTGGTCAACCCCATGTAACTTATGGGTCAGTAACAGCTCACTTTTCAAAACGTGTTTTTCAGCCCGAAATAAACGCGTTTTTTCAGACATCTGTATCCCTATGTAACTGCAAGGCTCAGAACAGCCCACACACTCAGGTCTTAACCCCAGTGTGCTGAAAGTGTCAAAACATGTTTTTCAGCAGAAATAAACATGTTTCTGCAAGTTTGGTCAACCCCATGTAACTTATGTTGCAGTAACAGCTCACTTTTCAAAACGTGTTTTTCAGCCCGAAATAAACGCGTTTTTTCAGACAGCTGTATCCCTATGTAACTGCAAGGCTCAGAAGAGCCCACACACTCAGGTCTTAACCCCAGTGTGCTGAAAGTGTCAAATCGTGTTTTTCAGCAGAAATAAACATGTTTCTGCAAGTTTGGTCAGCCCCATGTAAGTTATGGGTCAGTAACAGCTCACTTTTCAAAACGTGTTTTTCAGCCCGAAATAAACGCGTTTTTTCAGACAGCTGTATCCCTATGTAACTGCAAGGCTCAGAAGAGCCCACACACTCAGGTCTTAACCCCAGTGTGCTGAAAGTGTCAAAACGTGTTTTTCAGCAGAAATAAACATGTTTCTGCAACTTTGGTCAGCCCCATGTAAGTTATGGGTCAGTAACAGCTCACTTTTCAAAACGTGTTTTTCAGCCCGAAATAAACGCGTTTTTTCAGACATCTGTATCCCTATGTAACTGCAAGGCTCAGAAGAGCCCACACACTCAGGTCTTAACCCCAGTGTGCTGAAAGTGTCAAAACATGTTTTTCAGCAGAAATAAACATGTTTCTGCAAGTTTGGTCAACCCCATGTAACTTATGTTGCAGTAACAGCTCACTTTTCAAAACGTGTTTTTCAGCCCGAAATAAACGCGTTTTTTCAGACAGCTGTATCCCTATGTAACTGCAAGGCTCAGAAGAGCCCACACACTCAGGTCTTAACCCCAGTGTGCTGAAAGTGTCAAAACATGTTTTTCAGCAGAAATAAACATGTTTCTGCAAGTTTGGTCAACCCCATGTAACTTATGGGGCAGTAACAGCTCACTTTTCAAAACGTGTTTTTCAGCCCGAAATAAACGCGTTTTTTCAGACAGCTGTATCCCTATGTAACTGCAAGGCTCAGAAGAGCCCACACACTCAGGTCTTAACCCCAGTGTGCTGAAAGTGTCAAAACATGTTTTTCAACAGAAATAAACATGTTTCTGCAAGTTTGGTCAACCCCATGTATCTTATGGGGCAGTAACAGCTCACTTTTCAAAACGTGTTTTTCAGCCCGAAATAAACGCGTTTTTTCAGACAGCTGTATCCCTATGTAACTGCAAGGCTCAGAAGAGCCCACACACTCAGGTCTTAACCCCAGTGTGCTGAAAGTGTCAAAACATGTTTTTCAGCAGAAATAAACATGTTTCTGCAAGTTTGGTCAACCCCATGTAACTTATGGGTCAGTAACAGCTCACTTTTCAAAACGTGTTTTTCAGCCCGAAATAAACACGTTTTTTCAGATAGCTGTATCCCTATGTAACTGCAAGGCTCAGAAGAGCCCACACACTCAGGTCTTAACCCCAGTGTGCTGAAAGTGTCAAAACATGTTTTTCAGCAGAAATAAACATGTTTCTGCAAGTTTGGTCAACCCCATGTAACTTATGTTGCAGTAACAGCTCAGTTTTCAAAACGTGTTTTTCAGCCCGAAATAAACACGTTTTTTCAGACAGCTGTATCCCTATGTAACTGCAAGGCTCAGAAGAGCCCACACACTCAGGTCTTAACCCCAGTGTGCTGAAAGTGTAAAAACGTGTTTTTCAGCAGAAATAAACATGTTTCTGCAAGTTTGGTCAGCCCCATGTAAGTTATGGGTCAGTAACAGCTCACTTTTCAAAACGTGTTTTTCAGCCCGAAATAAACGCGTTTTTTCAGACATCTGTATCCCTATGTAACTGCAAGGCTCAGAAGAGCCCACACACTCAGGTCTTAACCCCAGTGTGCTGAAAGTGTCAAAACATGTTTTTCAGCAGAAATAAACGTTTCTGCAAGTGTGGTCAACCCCATGTAACTTATGTTGCAGTAACAGCTCACTTTTCAAAACGTGTTTTTCAGCCCGAAATAAACGCGTTTTTTCAGACAGCTGTATCCCTATGTAACTGAAAGGCTCAGAAGAGCCCACACACTCAGGTCTTAACCCCAGTGTGCTGAAAGTGTCAAAACGTGTTTTTCAGCAGAAATAAACATGTTTCTGCAAGTTTGGTCAACCCCATGTAACTTATGGGGCGTAACAGCTCACTTTTCAAAACGTGTTTTTCAGCCCGAAATAAACGCGTTTTTTCAGACAGCTGTATCCCTATGTAACTGCAAGGCTCAGAAGAGCCCACACACTCAGGTCTTAACCCCAGTGTGCTGAAAGTGTCAAAACATGTTTTTCAGCAGAAATAAACATGTTTCTGCAAGTTTGGTCAACCCCATGTAACTTATGTTGCAGTAACAGCTCACTTTTCAAAACGTGTTTTTCAGCCCGAAATAAACGCGTTTTTTCAGACAGCTGTATCCCTATGTAACTGCAAGGCTCAGAAGAGCCCACACACTCAGGTCTTAACCCCAGTGTGCTGAAAGTGTCAAAACATGTTTTTCAGCAGAAATAAACATGTTTCTGCAAGTTTGGTCAACCCCATGTAACTTATGGGGCAGTAACAGCTCACTTTTCAAAACGTGTTTTTCAGCCCGAAATAAACGCGTTTTTTCAGACAGCTGTATCCCTATGTAACTGCAAGGCTCAGAAGAGCCCACACACTCAGGTCTTAACCCCAGTGTGCTGAAAGTGTCAAAACATGTTTTTCAACAGAAATAAACATGTTTCTGCAAGTTTGGTCAACCCCATGTATCTTATGGGGCAGTAACAGCTCACTTTTCAAAACGTGTTTTTTCAGCCCGAAATAAACGCGTTTTTTCAGACAGCTGTATCCCTATGTAACTGCAAGGCTCAGAAGAGCCCACACACTCAGGTCTTAACCCCAGTGTGCTGAAAGTGTCAAAACATGTTTTTCAGCAGAAATAAACATGTTTCTGCAAGTTTGGTCAACCCCATGTAACTTATGGGTCAGTAACAGCTCACTTTTCAAAACGTGTTTTTCAGCCCGAAATAAACACGTTTTTTCAGATAGCTGTATCCCTATGTAACTGCAAGGCTCAGAAGAGCCCACACACTCAGGTCTTAACCCCAGTGTGCTGAAAGTGTCAAAACATGTTTTTCAGCAGAAATAAACATGTTTCTGCAAGTTTGGTCAACCCCATGTAACTTATGTTGCAGTAACAGCTCAGTTTTCAAAACGTGTTTTTCAGCCCGAAATAAACACGTTTTTTCAGACAGCTGTATCCCTATGTAACTGCAAGGCTCAGAAGAGCCCACACACTCAGGTCTTAACCCCAGTGTGCTGAAAGTGTAAAAACGTGTTTTTCAGCAGAAATAAACATGTTTCTGCAAGTTTGGTCAGCCCCATGTAAGTTATGGGTCAGTAACAGCTCACTTTTCAAAACGTGTTTTTCAGCCCGAAATAAACGCGTTTTTTCAGACATCTGTATCCCTATGTAACTGCAAGGCTCAGAAGAGCCCACACACTCAGGTCTTAACCCCAGTGTGCTGAAAGTGTCAAAACATGTTTTTCAGCAGAAATAAACGTTTCTGCAAGTGTGGTCAACCCCATGTAACTTATGTTGCAGTAACAGCTCACTTTTCAAAACGTGTTTTTCAGCCCGAAATAAACGCGTTTTTTTCAGACAGCTGTATCCCTATGTAACTGAAAGGCTCAGAAGAGCCCACACACTCAGGTCTTAACCCCAGTGTGCTGAAAGTGTCAAAACGTGTTTTTCAGCAGAAATAAACATGTTTCTGCAAGTTTGGTCAACCCCATGTAACTTATGGGGCGTAACAGCTCACTTTTCAAAACGTGTTTTTCAGCCCAAAATAAACGCGTTTTTTCAGACAGCTGTATCCCTATGTAACTGCAAGGCTCAGAAGAGCCCACACACTCAGGTCTTAACCCCAGTGTGCTGAAAGTGTCAAAACATGTTTTTCAGCAGAAATAAACATGTTTCTGCAAGTTTGGTCAACCCCATGTAACTTATGTTGCAGTAACAGCTCACTTTTCAAAACGTGTTTTTCAGCCCGAAATAAACGCGTTTTTTCAGACAGCTGTATCCCTATGTAACTGCAAGGCTCAGAAGAGCCCACACACTCAGGTCTTAACCCCAGTGTGCTGAAAGTGTCAAAACATGTTTTTCAGCAGAAATAAACATGTTTCTGCAAGTTTGGTCAACCCCATGTAACTTATGGGGCAGTAACAGCTCACTTTTCAAAACGTGTTTTTCAGCCCGAAATAAACGCGTTTTTTCAGACAGCTGTATCCCTATGTAACTGCAAGGCTCAGAAGAGCCCACACACTCAGGTCTTAACCCCAGTGTGCTGAAAGTGTCAAAACATGTTTTTCAGCAGAAATAAACATGTTTCTGCAAGTTTGGTCAACCCCATGTAACTTATGTTGCAGTAACAGCTCACTTTTCAAAACGTGTTTTTCAGCCCGAAATAAACACGTTTTTTCAGACAGCTGTATCCCTATGTAACTGCAAGGCTCAGAAGAGCCCACACACTCAGGTCTTAACCCCAGTGTGCTGAAAGTGTAAAAACGTGTTTTTCAGCAGAAATAAACATGTTTCTGCAAGTTTGGTCAGCCCCATGTAAGTTATGGGTCAGTAACAGCTCAATTTTCAAAACGTGTTTTTCAGCCCGAAATAAACGCGTTTTTTCAGACATCTGTATCCCTATGTAACTGCAAGGCTCAGAAGAGCCCACACACTCAGGTCTTAACCCCAGTGTGCTGAAAGTGTCAAAACATGATTTTCAGCAGAAATAAACATGTTTCTGCAAGTTTGGTCAACCCCATGTAACTTATGGGGCAGTAACAGCTCACTTTTCAAAACGTGTTTTTCAGCCCGAAATAAACGCGTTTTTTCAGACAGCTGTATCCCTATGTAACTGCAAGGCTCAGAAGAGCCCACACACTCAGGTCTTAACCCCAGTGTGCTGAAAGTGTCAAATCGTGTTTTTCAGCAGAAATAAACATGTTTCTGCAAGTTTGGTCAGCCCCATGTAAGTTATGGGTCAGTAACAGCTCACTTTTCAAAACGTGTTTTTCAGCCCGAAATAAACGCGTTTTTTCAGACATCTGTATCCCTATGTAACTGCAAGGCTCAGAAGAGCCCACACACTCAGGTCTTAACCCAGTGTGCTGAAAGTGTCAAAACATGTTTTTCAGCAGAAATAAACATGTTTCTGCAAGTTTGGTCAACCCCATGTAACTTATGTTGCAGTAACAGCTCACTTTTCAAAACGTGTTTTTCAGCCCGAAATAAACGCGTTTTTTCAGACAGCTGTATCCCTATGTAACTGCAAGGCTCAGAAGAGCCCACACACTCAGGTCTTAACCCCAGTGTGCTGAAAGTGTCAAAACGTGTTTTTCAGCAGAAATAAACATGTTTCTGCAAGTTTGGTCAGCCCCATGTAAGTTATGGGTCAGTAACAGCTCACTTTTCAAAACGTGTTTTTCAGCCCGAAATAAACGCGTTTTTTCAGACATCTGTATCCCTATGTAACTGCAAGGCTCAGAAGAGCCCACACACTCAGGTCTTAACCCCAGTGTGCTGAAAGTGTCAAAACATGTTTTTCAGCAGAAATAAACATGTTTCTGCAAGTTTGGTCAACCCCATGTAACTTATGTTGTAGTAACAGCTAACTTTTCAAAACGTGTTTTTCAGCCCGAAATAAACACGTTTTTTCAGACAGCTGTATCCCTATGTAACTGCAAGGCTCAGAAGAGCCCACACACTCAGGTCTTAACCCCAGTGTGCTGAAAGTGTCAAATCGTGTTTTTCAGCAGAAATAAACATGTTTCTGCAAGTTTGGTCAGCCCCATGTAAGTTATGGGTCAGTAACAGCTCACTTTTCAAAACGTGTTTTTCAGCCCGAAATAAACGCGTTTTTTCAGACAGCTGTATCCCTATGTAACTGCAAGGCTCAGAAGAGCCCACACACTCAGGTCTTAACCCCAGTGTGCTGAAAGTGTCAAAACATGTTTTTCAGCAGAAATAAACATGTTTCTGCAAGTTTGGTCAACCCCATGTAACTTATGTTGCAGTAACAGCTCACTTTTCAAAACGTGTTTTTCAGCCCGAAATAAACGCGTTTTTTCAGACAGCTGTATCCCTATGTAACTGCAAGGCTCAGAAGAGCCCACACACTCAGGTCTTAACCCCAGTGTGCTGAAAGTGTCAAAATATGTTTTTCAGCAGAAATAAACATGTTTCTGCAAGTTTGGTCAACCCCATGTAACTTATGGGTCAGTAACAGCTCACTTTTCAAAACGTGTTTTTCAGCCCGAAATAAACGCGTTTTTTCAGACATCTGTATCCCTATGTAACTGCAAGGCTCAGAACAGCCCACACACTCAGGTCTTAACCCCAGTGTGCTGAAAGTGTCAAAACATGTTTTTCAGCAGAAATAAACATGTTTCTGCAAGTTTGGTCAACCCCATGTAACTTATGTTGCAGTAACAGCTCACTTTTCAAAACGTGTTTTTCAGCCCGAAATAAACGCGTTTTTTCAGACAGCTGTATCCCTATGTAACTGCAAGGCTCAGAAGAGCCCACACACTCAGGTCTTAACCCCAGTGTGCTGAAAGTGTCAAATCGTGTTTTCAGCAGAAATAAACATGTTTCTGCAAGTTTGGTCAGCCCCATGTAAGTTATGGGTCAGTAACAGCTCACTTATCAAAACGTGTTTTTCAGCCCGAAATAAACGCGTTTTTTCAGACAGCTGTATCCCTATGTAACTGCAAGGCTCAGAACAGCCCACACACTCAGGTCTTAACCCCAGTGTGCTGAAAGTGTCAAAACATGTTTTTCAGCAGAAATAAACATGTTTCTGCAAGTTTGGTCAACCCCATGTAACTTATGTTGCAGTAACAGCTCACTTTTCAAAACGTGTTTTTCAGCCCGAAATAAACGCGTTTTTTCAGACAGCTGTATCCCTATGTAACTGCAAGGCTCAGAAGAGCCCACACACTCAGGTCTTAACCCCAGTGTGCTGAAAGTGTCAAATCGTGTTTTTCAGCAGAAATAAACATGTTTCTGCAAGTTTGGTCAGCCCCATGTAAGTTATGGGTCAGTAACAGCTCACTTTTCAAAACGTGTTTTTCAGCCCGAAATAAACGCGTTTTTTCAGACATCTGTATCCCTATGTAACTGCAAGGCTCAGAAGAGCCCACACACTCAGGTCTTAACCCCAGTGTGCTGAAAGTGTCAAAACATGTTTTTCAGCAGAAATAAACATGTTTCTGCAAGTTTGGTCAACCCCATGTAACTTATGGGGCGTAACAGCTCACTTTTCAAAACGTGTTTTTCAGCCCAAAATAAACGCGTTTTTTCAGACAGCTGTATCCCTATGTAACTGCAAGGCTCAGAAGAGCCCACACACTCAGGTCTTAACCCCAGTGTGCTGAAAGTGTCAAAACATGTTTTTCAGCAGAAATAAACATGTTTCTGCAAGTGTGGTCAACCCCATGTAACTTATGTTGCAGTAACAGCTCACTTTTCAAAACGTGTTTTTCAGCCCGAAATAAACGCGTTTTTTCAGACAGCTGTATCCCTATGTAACTGAAAGGCTCAGAAGAGCCCACACACTCAGGTCTTAACCCCAGTGTGCTGAAAGTGTCAAAACGTGTTTTTCAGCAGAAATAAACATGTTTCTGCAAGTTTGGTCAGCCCCATGTAAGTTATGGGTCAGTAACAGCTCACTTTTCAAAACGTGTTTTTCAGCCCGAAATAAACGCGTTTTTTCAGACATCTGTATCCCTATGTAACTGCAAGGCTCAGAACAGCCCACACACTCAGGTCTTAACCCCAGTGTGCTGAAAGTGTCAAAACATGTTTTTCAGCAGAAATAAACATGTTTCTGCAAGTTTGGTCAACCCCATGTAACTTATGTTGCAGTAACAGCTCACTTTTCAAAACGTGTTTTTCAGCCCGAAATAAACGCGTTTTTTCAGACAGCTGTATCCCTATGTAACTGCAAGGCTCAGAAGAGCCCACACACTCAGGTCTTAACCCCAGTGTGCTGAAAGTGTCAAATCGTGTTTTTCAGCAGAAATAAACATGTTTCTGCAAGTTTGGTCAGCCCCATGTAAGTTATGGGTCAGTAACAGCTCACTTTTCAAACGTGTTTTTCAGCCCGAAATAAACGCGTTTTTTCAGACATCTGTATCCCTATGTAACTGCAAGGCTCAGAAGAGCCCACACACTCAGGTCTTAACCCCAGTGTGCTGAAAGTGTCAAAACATGTTTTTCAGCAGAAATAAACATGTTTCTGCAAGTTTGGTCAACCCCATGTAACTTATGGGGCGTAACAGCTCACTTTTCAAAACGTGTTTTTCAGCCCAAAATAAACGCGTTTTTTCAGACAGCTGTATCCCTATGTAACTGCAAGGCTCAGAAGAGCCCACACACTCAGGTCTTAACCCCAGTGTGCTGAAAGTGTCAAAACATGTTTTTTCAGCAGAAATAAACATGTTTCTGCAAGTGTGGTCAACCCCATGTAACTTATGTTGCAGTAACAGCTCACTTTTCAAAACGTGTTTTTCAGCCCGAAATAAACGCGTTTTTTCAGACAGCTGTATCCCTATGTAACTGAAAGGCTCAGAAGAGCCCACACACTCAGGTCTTAACCCCAGTGTGCTGAAAGTGTCAAAACGTGTTTTTCAGCAGAAATAAACATGTTTCTGCAAGTTTGGTCAGCCCCATGTAAGTTATGGGTCAGTAACAGCTCACTTTTCAAAACGTGTTTTTCAGCCCGAAATAAACGCGTTTTTTCAGACATCTGTATCCCTATGTAACTGCAAGGCTCAGAAGAGCCCACACACTCAGGTCTTAACCCCAGTGTGCTGAAAGTGTCAAATCGTGTTTTTCAGCAGAAATAAACATGTTTCTGCAAGTTTGGTCAGCCCCATGTAAGTTATGGGTCAGTAACAGCTCACTTTTCAAAACGTGTTTTTCAGCCCGAAATAAACGCGTTTTTTCAGACATCTGTATCCCTATGTAACTGCAAGGCTCAGAAGAGCCCACACACTCAGGTCTTAACCCCAGTGTGCTGAAAGTGTCAAAACATGTTTTTCAGCAGAAATAAACATGTTTCTGCAAGTTTGGTCAACCCCATGTAACTTATGTTGCAGTAACAGCTCACTTTTCAAAACGTGTTTTTCAGCCCGAAATAAACGCGTTTTTTCAGACAGCTGTATCCCTATGTAACTGCAAGGCTCAGAAGAGCCCACACACTCAGGTCTTAACCCCAGTGTGCTGAAAGTGTCAAAACGTGTTTTTCAGCAGAAATAAACATGTTTCTGCAAGTTTGGTCAGCCCCATGTAAGTTATGGGTCAGTAACAGCTCACTTTTCAAAACGTGTTTTTCAGCCCGAAATAAACGCGTTTTTTCAGACATCTGTATCCCTATGTAACTGCAAGGCTCAGAAGAGCCCACACACTCAGGTCTTAACCCCAGTGTGCTGAAAGTGTCAAAACATGTTTTTCAGCAGAAATAAACATGTTTCTGCAAGTTTGGTCAACCCCATGTAACTTATGTTGCAGTAACAGCTCAGTTTTCAAAACGTGTTTTTCAGCCCGAAATAAACACGTTTTTTCAGACAGCTGTATCCCTATGTAACTGCAAGGCTCAGAAGAGCCCACACACTCAGGTCTTAACCCCAGTGTGCTGAAAGTGTAAAAACGTGTTTTTCAGCAGAAATAAACATGTTTCTGCAAGTTTGGTCAGCCCCATGTAAGTTATGGGTCAGTAACAGCTCACTTTTCAAAACGTGTTTTTCAGCCCGAAATAAACGCGTTTTTTCAGACAGCTGTATCCCTATGTAACTGCAAGGCTCAGAAGAGCCCACACACTCAGGTCTTAACCCCAGTGTGCTGAAAGTGTCAAAACATGTTTTTCAGCAGAAATAAACATGTTTCTGCAAGTTTGGTCAACCCCATGTAACTTATGTTGCAGTAACAGCTCACTTTTCAAAACGTGTTTTTCAGCCCGAAATAAACGCGTTTTTTCAGACAGCTGTATACCTATGTAACTGCAAGGCTCAGAAGAGCCCACACACTCAGGTCTTAACCCCAGTGTGCTGAAAGTGTCAAAACGTGTTTTTCAGCAGAAATAAACATGTTTCTGCAAGTTTGGTCAGCCCCATGTAAGTTATGGGTCAGTAACAGCTCACTTTTCAAAACGTGTTTTTCAGCCCGAAATAAACGCGTTTTTTCAGACATCTGTATCCCTATGTAACTGCAAGGCTCAGAAGAGCCCACACACTCAGGTCTTAACCCCAGTGTGCTGAAAGTGTCAAAACATGTTTTTCAGCAGAAATAAACATGTTTCTGCAAGTTTGGTCAACCCCATGTAACTTATGTTGCAGTAACAGCTAACTTTTCAAAACGTGTTTTTCAGCCCGAAATAAACACGTTTTTTCAGACAGCTGTATCCCTATGTAACTGCAAGGCTCAGAAGAGCCCACACACTCAGGTCTTAACCCCAGTGTGCTGAAAGTGTCAAATCGTGTTTTTCAGCAGAAATAAACATGTTTCTGCAAGTTTGGTCAGCCCCATGTAAGTTATGGGTCAGTAACAGCTCACTTTTCAAAACGTGTTTTTCAGCCCGAAATAAACGCGTTTTTTCAGACAGCTGTATCCCTATGTAACTGCAAGGCTCAGAAGAGCCCACACACTCAGGTCTTAACCCCAGTGTGCTGAAAGTGTCAAAATATGTTTTTCAGCAGAAATAAACATGTTTCTGCAAGTTTGGTCAACCCCATGTAACTTATGGGTCAGTAACAGCTCACTTTTCAAAACGTGTTTTTCAGCCCGAAATAAACGCGTTTTTTCAGACATCTGTATCCCTATGTAACTGCAAGGCTCAGAACAGCCCACACACTCAGGTCTTAACCCCAGTGTGCTGAAAGTGTCAAAACATGTTTTTCAGCAGAAATAAACATGTTTCTGCAAGTTTGGTCAACCCCATGTAACTTATGTTGCAGTAACAGCTCACTTTTCAAAACGTGTTTTTCAGCCCGAAATAAACGCGTTTTTTCAGACAGCGGTATCCCTATGTAACTGCAAGGCTCAGAAGAGCCCACACACTCAGGTCTTAACCCCAGTGTGCTGAAAGTGTCAAATCGTGTTTTTCAGCAGAAATAAACATGTTTCTGCAAGTTTGGTCAGCCCCATGTAAGTTATGGGTCAGTAACAGCTCACTTATCAAAACGTGTTTTTCAGCCCGAAATAAACGCGTTTTTTCAGACATCTGTATCCCTATGTAACTGCAAGGCTCAGAACAGCCCACACACTCAGGTCTTAACCCCAGTGTGCTGAAAGTGTCAAAACATGTTTTTCAGCAGAAATAAACATGTTTCTGCAAGTTTGGTCAACCCCATGTAACTTATGTTGCAGTAACAGCTCACTTTTCAAAACGTGTTTTTCAGCCCGAAATAAACGCGTTTTTTCAGACAGCTGTATCCCTATGTAACTGCAAGGCTCAGAAGAGCCCACACACTCAGGTCTTAACCCCAGTGTGCTGAAAGTGTCAAATCGTGTTTTTCAGCAGAAATAAACATGTTTCTGCAAGTTTGGTCAGCCCCATGTAAGTTATGGGTCAGTAACAGCTCACTTTTCAAAACGTGTTTTTCAGCCCGAAATAAACGCGTTTTTTCAGACATCTGTATCCCTATGTAACTGCAAGGCTCAGAAGAGCCCACACACTCAGGTCTTAACCCCAGTGTGCTGAAAGTGTCAAAACATGTTTTTCAGCAGAAATAAACATGTTTCTGCAAGTTTGGTCAACCCCATGTAACTTATGGGGCGTAACAGCTCACTTTTCAAAACGTGTTTTTCAGCCCAAAATAAACGCGTTTTTTCAGACAGCTGTATCCCTATGTAACTGCAAGGCTCAGAAGAGCCCACACACTCAGGTCTTAACCCCAGTGTGCTGAAAGTGTCAAAACATGTTTTTCAGCAGAAATAAACATGTTTCTGCAAGTGTGGTCAACCCCATGTAACTTATGTTGCAGTAACAGCTCACTTTTCAAAACGTGTTTTTCAGCCCGAAATAAACGCGTTTTTTCAGACAGCTGTATCCCTATGTAACTGAAAGGCTCAGAAGAGCCCACACACTCAGGTCTTAACCCCAGTGTGCTGAAAGTGTCAAAACGTGTTTTTCAGCAGAAATAAACATGTTTCTGCAAGTTTGGTCAGCCCCATGTAAGTTATGGGTCAGTAACAGCTCACTTTTCAAAACGTGTTTTTCAGCCCGAAATAAACGCGTTTTTTCAGACATCTGTATCCCTATGTAACTGCAAGGCTCAGAACAGCCCACACACTCAGGTCTTAACCCCAGTGTGCTGAAAGTGTCAAAACATGTTTTTCAGCAGAAATAAACATGTTTCTGCAAGTTTGGTCAACCCCATGTAACTTATGTTGCAGTAACAGCTCACTTTTCAAAACGTGTTTTTCAGCCCGAAATAAACGCGTTTTTTCAGACAGCTGTATCCCTATGTAACTGCAAGGCTCAGAAGAGCCCACACACTCAGGTCTTAACCCCAGTGTGCTGAAAGTGTCAAATCGTGTTTTTCAGCAGAAATAAACATGTTTCTGCAAGTTTGGTCAGCCCCATGTAAGTTATGGGTCAGTAACAGCTCACTTTTCAAAACGTGTTTTTCAGCCCGAAATAAACGCGTTTTTTCAGACATCTGTATCCCTATGTAACTGCAAGGCTCAGAAGAGCCCACACACTCAGGTCTTAACCCCAGTGTGCTGAAAGTGTCAAAACATGTTTTTCAGCAGAAATAAACATGTTTCTGCAAGTTTGGTCAACCCCATGTAACTTATGGGGCGTAACAGCTCACTTTTCAAAACGTGTTTTTCAGCCCAAAATAAACGCGTTTTTTCAGACAGCTGTATCCCTATGTAACTGCAAGGCTCAGAAGAGCCCACACACTCAGGTCTTAACCCCAGTGTGCTGAAAGTGTCAAAACATGTTTTTCAGCAGAAATAAACATGTTTCTGCAAGTGTGGTCAACCCCATGTAACTTATGTTGCAGTAACAGCTCACTTTTCAAAACGTGTTTTTCAGCCCGAAATAAACGCGTTTTTTCAGACAGCTGTATCCCTATGTAACTGAAAGGCTCAGAAGAGCCCACACACTCAGGTCTTAACCCCAGTGTGCTGAAAGTGTCAAAACGTGTTTTTCAGCAGAAATAAACATGTTTCTGCAAGTTTGGTCAGCCCCATGTAAGTTATGGGTCAGTAACAGCTCACTTTTCAAACGTGTTTTTCAGCCCGAAATAAACGCGTTTTTTCAGACATCTGTATCCCTATGTAACTGCAAGGCTCAGAAGAGCCCACACACTCAGGTCTTAACCCCAGTGTGCTGAAAGTGTCAAACATGTTTTTCAGCAGAAATAAACATGTTTCTGCAAGTTTGGTCAACCCCATGTAACTTATGTTGCAGTAACAGCTCACTTTTCAAAACGTGTTTTTCAGCCCGAAATAAACGCGTTTTTTCAGACAGCTGTATCCCTATGTAACTGCAAGGCTCAGAAGAGCCCACACACTCAGGTCTTAACCCCAGTGTGCTGAAAGTGTCAAAATATGTTTTTCAGCAGAAATAAACATGTTTCTGCAAGTTTGGTCAACCCCATGTAACTTATGGGTCAGTAACAGCTCACTTTTCAAAACGTGTTTTTCAGCCCGAAATAAACGCGTTTTTTCAGACATCTGTATCCCTATGTAACTGCAAGGCTCAGAACAGCCCACACACTCAGGTCTTAACCCCAGTGTGCTGAAAGTGTCAAAACATGTTTTTCAGCAGAAATAAACATGTTTCTGCAAGTTTGGTCAACCCCATGTAACTTATGTTGCAGTAACAGCTCACTTTTCAAAACGTGTTTTTCAGCCCGAAATAAACGCGTTTTTTCAGACAGCTGTATCCCTATGTAACTGCAAGGCTCAGAAGAGCCCACACACTCAGGTCTTAACCCCAGTGTGCTGAAAGTGTCAAATCGTGTTTTTCAGCAGAAATAAACATGTTTCTGCAAGTTTGGTCAGCCCCATGTAAGTTATGGGTCAGTAACAGCTCACTTATCAAAACGTGTTTTTCAGCCCGAAATAAACGCGTTTTTTCAGACATCTGTATCCCTATGTAACTGCAAGGCTCAGAACAGCCCACACACTCAGGTCTTAACCCCAGTGTGCTGAAAGTGTCAAAACATGTTTTTCAGCAGAAATAAACATGTTTCTGCAAGTTTGGTCAACCCCATGTAACTTATGTTGCAGTAACAGCTCACTTTTCAAAACGTGTTTTTCAGCCCGAAATAAACGCGTTTTTTCAGACAGCTGTATCCCTATGTAACTGCAAGGCTCAGAAGAGCCCACACACTCAGGTCTTAACCCCAGTGTGCTGAAAGTGTCAAATCGTGTTTTTCAGCAGAAATAAACATGTTTCTGCAAGTTTGGTCAGCCCCATGTAAGTTATGGGTCAGTAACAGCTCACTTTTCAAAACGTGTTTTTCAGCCCGAAATAAACGCGTTTTTTCAGACATCTGTATCCCTATGTAACTGCAAGGCTCAGAAGAGCCCACACACTCAGGTCTTAACCCCAGTGTGCTGAAAGTGTCAAAACATGTTTTTCAGCAGAAATAAACATGTTTCTGCAAGTTTGGTCAACCCCATGTAACTTATGGGGCGTAACAGCTCACTTTTCAAAACGTGTTTTTCAGCCCAAAATAAACGCGTTTTTTCAGACAGCTGTATCCCTATGTAACTGCAAGGCTCAGAAGAGCCCACACACTCAGGTCTTAACCCCAGTGTGCTGAAAGTGTCAAAACATGTTTTTCAGCAGAAATAAACATGTTTCTGCAAGTGTGGTCAACCCCATGTAACTTATGTTGCAGTAACAGCTCACTTTTCAAAACGTGTTTTTCAGCCCGAAATAAACGCGTTTTTTCAGACAGCTGTATCCCTATGTAACTGAAAGGCTCAGAAGAGCCCACACACTCAGGTCTTAACCCCAGTGTGCTGAAAGTGTCAAAACGTGTTTTTCAGCAGAAATAAACATGTTTCTGCAAGTTTGGTCAGCCCCATGTAAGTTATGGGTCAGTAACAGCTCACTTTTCAAAACGTGTTTTTCAGCCCGAAATAAACGCGTTTTTTCAGACATCTGTATCCCTATGTAACTGCAAGGCTCAGAACAGCCCACACACTCAGGTCTTAACCCCAGTGTGCTGAAAGTGTCAAAACATGTTTTTCAGCAGAAATAAACATGTTTCTGCAAGTTTGGTCAACCCCATGTAACTTATGTTGCAGTAACAGCTCACTTTTCAAAACGTGTTTTTCAGCCCGAAATAAACGCGTTTTTTCAGACAGCTGTATCCCTATGTAACTGCAAGGCTCAGAAGAGCCCACACACTCAGGTCTTAACCCCAGTGTGCTGAAAGTGTCAAATCGTGTTTTTCAGCAGAAATAAACATGTTTCTGCAAGTTTGGTCAGCCCCATGTAAGTTATGGGTCAGTAACAGCTCACTTTTCAAAACGTGTTTTTCAGCCCGAAATAAACGCGTTTTTTCAGACATCTGTATCCCTATCCCTATGTAACTGCAAGGCTCAGAAGAGCCCACACACTCAGGTCTTAACCCAGTGTGCTGAAAGTGTCAAAACATGTTTTTCAGCAGAAATAAACATGTTTCTGCAAGTTTGGTCAACCCCATGTAACTTATGGGGCGTAACAGGCTCACTTTTCAAAACGTGTTTTTCAGCCAAAATAAACGCGTTTTTTCAGACAGCTGTATCCCTATGTAACTGCAAGGCTCAGAAGAGCCCACACACTCAGGTCTTAACCCCAGTGTGCTGAAAGTGTCAAAACATGTTTTTCAGCAGAAATAAACATGTTTCTGCAAGTGTGGTCAACCCCATGTAACTTATGTTGCAGTAACAGCTCACTTTTCAAAACGTGTTTTTCAGCCCGAAATAAACGCGTTTTTTCAGACAGCTGTATCCCTATGTAACTGAAAGGCTCAGAAGAGCCCACACACTCAGGTCTTAACCCCAGTGTGCTGAAAGTGTCAAAACGTGTTTTTCAGCAGAAATAAACATGTTTCTGCAAGTTTGGTCAGCCCCATGTAAGTTATGGGTCAGTAACAGCTCACTTTTCAAAACGTGTTTTTCAGCCCGAAATAAACGCGTTTTTCAGACATCTGTATCCCTATGTAACTGCAAGGCTCAGAAGAGCCACACACTCAGGTCTTAACCCCAGTGTGCTGAAAGTGTCAAATCGTGTTTTTCAGCAGAAATTAAACATGTTTCTGCAAGTTTGGTCAGCCCCATGTAAGTTATGGGTCAGTAACAGCTCACTTTTCAAAACGTGTTTTTCAGCCCGAAATAAACGCGTTTTTTCAGACATCTGTATCCCTATGTAACTGCAAGGCTCAGAAGAGCCCACACACTCAGGTCTTAACCCCAGTGTGCTGAAAGTGTCAAAACATGTTTTTCAGCAGAAATAAACATGTTTCTGCAAGTTTGGTCAACCCCATGTAACTTATGTTGCAGTAACAGCTCACTTTTCAAAACGTGTTTTTCAGCCCGAAATAAACGCGTTTTTTCAGACAGCTGTATCCCTATGTAACTGCAGGCTCAGAAGAGCCCACACACTCAGGTCTTAACCCAGTGTGCTGAAAGTGTCAAAACGTGTTTTTCAGCAGAAATAAACATGTTTCTGCAAGTTTGGTCAGCCCCATGTAAGTTATGGGTCAGTAACAGCTCACTTTTCAAACGTGTTTTTCAGCCCGAAATAAACGCGTTTTTCAGACATCTGTATCCCTATGTAACTGCAAGGCTCAGAAGAGCCCACACACTCAGGTCTTAACCCCAGTGTGCTGAAAGTGTCAAAACATGTTTTTCAGCAGAAATAAACATGTTTCTGCAAGTTTGGTCAACCCCATGTAACTTATGTTGCAGTAACAGCTCAGTTTTCAAAACGTGTTTTTCAGCCCGAAATAAACACGTTTTTTCAGACAGCTGTATCCTATGTAACTGCAAGGCTCAGAAGAGCCCACACACTCAGGTCTTAACCCCAGTGTGCTGAAAGTGTAAAAACGTGTTTTTCAGCAGAAATAAACATGTTTCTGCAAGTTTGGTCAGCCCCATGTAAGTTATGGGTCAGTAACAGCTCACTTTTCAAAACGTGTTTTTCAGCCCGAAATAAACGCGTTTTTCAGACAGCTGTATCCCTATGTAACTGCAAGGCTCAGAAGAGCCCACACACTCAGGTCTTAACCCCAGTGTGCTGAAAGTGTCAAAACATGTTTTTCAGCAGAAATAAACATGTTTCTGCAAGTTTGGTCAACCCCATGTAACTTATGTTGCAGTAACAGCTCACTTTTCAAAACGTGTTTTTCAGCCCGAAATAAACGCGTTTTTTCAGACAGCTGTATCCCTATGTAACTGCAAGGCTCAGAAGAGCCCACACACTCAGGTCTTAACCCCAGTGTGCTGAAAGTGTCAAAACGTGTTTTTCAGCAGAAATAAACATGTTTCTGCAAGTTTGGTCAGCCCCATGTAAGTTATGGGTCAGTAACAGCTCACTTTTCAAAACGTGTTTTTCAGCCCGAAATAAACGCGTTTTTTCAGACATCTGTATCCCTATGTAACTGCAAGGCTCAGAAGAGCCCACACACTCAGGTCTTAACCCCAGTGTGCTGAAAGTGTCAAAACATGTTTTTCAGCAGAAATAAACATGTTTCTGCAAGTTTGGTCAACCCCATGTAACTTATGTTGCAGTAACAGCTAACTTTTCAAAACGTGTTTTTCAGCCCGAAATAAACACGTTTTTTCAGACAGCTGTATCCCTATGTAACTGCAAGGCTCAGAAGAGCCCACACACTCAGGTCTTAACCCCAGTGTGCTGAAAGTGTCAAATCGTGTTTTTCAGCAGAAATAAACATGTTTCTGCAAGTTTGGTCAGCCCCATGTAAGTTATGGGTCAGTAACAGCTCACTTTTCAAAACGTGTTTTTCAGCCCGAAATAAACGCGTTTTTTCAGACAGCTGTATCCCTATGTAACTGCAAGGCTCAGAAGAGCCCACACACTCAGGTCTTAACCCCAGTGTGCTGAAAGTGTCAAAACATGTTTTTCAGCAGAAATAAATATGTTTCTGCAAGGTTTGGTCAACCCCATGTAACTTATGTTGCAGTAACAGCTCACTTTTCAAAACGTGTTTTTCAGCCCGAAATAAACGCGTTTTTTCAGACAGCTGTATCCCTATGTAACTGCAAGGCTCAGAAGAGCCCACACACTCAGGTCTTAACCCCAGTGTGCTGAAAGTGTCAAAATATGTTTTTCAGCAGAAATAAACATGTTTCTGCAAGTTTGGTCAACCCCATGTAACTTATGGGTCAGTAACAGCTCACTTTTCAAAACGTGTTTTTCAGCCCGAAATAAACGCGTTTTTTCAGACATCTGTATCCCTATGTAACTGCAAGGCTCAGAACAGCCCACACACTCAGGTCTTAACCCCAGTGTGCTGAAAGTGTCAAAACATGTTTTTCAGCAGAAATAAACATGTTTCTGCAAGTTTGGTCAACCCCATGTAACTTATGTTGCAGTAACAGCTCACTTTTCAAAACGTGTTTTTCAGCCCGAAATAAACGCGTTTTTTTCAGACAGCGGTATCCCTATGTAACTGCAAGGCTCAGAAGAGCCCACACACTCAGGTCTTAACCCCAGTGTGCTGAAAGTGTCAAATCGTGTTTTTCAGCAGAAATAAACATGTTTCTGCAAGTTTGGTCAGCCCCATGTAAGTTATGGGTCAGTAACAGCTCACTTATCAAAACGTGTTTTTCAGCCCGAAATAAACGCGTTTTTTCAGACATCTGTATCCCTATGTAACTGCAAGGCTCAGAACAGCCCACACACTCAGGTCTTAACCCCAGTGTGCTGAAAGTGTCAAAAACATGTTTTTCAGCAGAAATAAACATGTTTCTGCAAGTTTGGTCAACCCCATGTAACTTATGTTGCAGTAACAGCTCACTTTTCAAAACGTGTTTTTCAGCCCGAAATAAACGCGTTTTTTCAGACAGCTGTATCCCTATGTAACTGCAAGGCTCAGAAGAGCCCACACACTCAGGTCTTAACCCCAGTGTGCTGAAAGTGTCAAATCGTGTTTTTCAGCAGAAATAAACATGTTTCTGCAAGTTTGGTCAGCCCCATGTAAGTTATGGGTCAGTAACAGCTCACTTTTCAAAACGTGTTTTTCAGCCCGAAATAAACGCGTTTTTTCAGACATCTGTATCCCTATGTAACTGCAAGGCTCAGAAGAGCCCACACACTCAGGTCTTAACCCCAGTGTGCTGAAAGTGTCAAAACATGTTTTTCAGCAGAAATAAACATGTTTCTGCAAGTTTGGTCAACCCCATGTAACTTATGGGGCGTAACAGCTCACTTTTCAAAACGTGTTTTTCAGCCCAAAATAAACGCGTTTTTTCAGACAGCTGTATCCCTATGTAACTGCAAGGCTCAGAAGAGCCCACACACTCAGGTCTTAACCCCAGTGTGCTGAAAGTGTCAAAACATGTTTTCAGCAGAAATAAACATGTTTCTGCAAGTGTGGTCAACCCCATGTAACTTATGTTGCAGTAACAGCTCACTTTTCAAAACGTGTTTTTCAGCCCGAAATAAACGCGTTTTTTCAGACAGCTGTATCCCTATGTAACTGAAAGGCTCAGAAGAGCCCACACACTCAGGTCTTAACCCCAGTGTGCTGAAAGTGTCAAAACGTGTTTTTCAGCAGAAATAAACATGTTTCTGCAAGTTTGGTCAGCCCCATGTAAGTTATGGGTCAGTAACAGCTCACTTTTCAAAACGTGTTTTTCAGCCCGAAATAAACGCGTTTTTCAGACATCTGTATCCCTATGTAACTGCAAGGCTCAGAACAGCCCACACACTCAGGTCTTAACCCCAGTGTGCTGAAAGTGTCAAAACATGTTTTTCAGCAGAAATAAACATGTTTCTGCAAGTTTGGTCAACCCATGTAACTTATGTTGCAGTAACAGCTCACTTTTCAAAACGTGTTTTCAGCCCGAAATAAACGCGTTTTTTCAGACAGCTGTATCCCTATGTAACTGCAAGGCTCAGAAGAGCCCACACACTCAGGTCTTAACCCCAGTGTGCTGAAAGTGTCAAATCGTGTTTTTCAGCAGAAATAAACATGTTTCTGCAAGTTTGGTCAGCCCCATGTAAGTTATGGGTCAGTAACAGCTCACTTTTCAAAACGTGTTTTTCAGCCCGAAATAAACGCGTTTTTTCAGACATCTGTATCCCTATGTAACTGCAAGGCTCAGAAGAGCCCACACACTCAGGTCTTAACCCCAGTGTGCTGAAAGTGTCAAAACATGTTTTTCAGCAGAAATAAACATGTTTCTGCAAGTTTGGTCAACCCCATGTAACTTATGGGGCGTAACAGCTCACTTTTCAAAACGTGTTTTTCAGCCCAAAATAAACGCGTTTTTTCAGACAGCTGTATCCCTATGTAACTGCAAGGCTCAGAAGAGCCCACACACTCAGGTCTTAACCCCAGTGTGCTGAAAGTGTCAAAACATGTTTTTCAGCAGAAATAAACATGTTTCTGCAAGTGTGGTCAACCCCATGTAACTTATGTTGCAGTAACAGCTCACTTTTCAAAACGTGTTTTTCAGCCCGAAATAAACGCGTTTTTTCAGACAGCTGTATCCCTATGTAACTGCAAGGCTCAGAAGAGCCCACACACTCAGGTCTTAACCCCAGTGTGCTGAAAGTGTCAAAACGTGTTTTTCAGCAGAAATAAACATGTTTCTGCAAGTTTGGTCAGCCCCATGTAAGTTATGGGTCAGTAACAGCTCACTTTTCAAAACGTGTTTTTCAGCCCGAAATAAACGCGTTTTTTCAGACATCTGTATCCCTATGTAACTGCAAGGCTCAGAAGAGCCCACACACTCAGGTCTTAACCCCAGTGTGCTGAAAGTGTCAAAACATGTTTTTCAGCAGAAATAAACATGTTTCTGCAAGTTTGGTCAACCCCATGTAACTTATGTTGCAGTAACAGCTCACTTTTCAAAACGTGTTTTTCAGCCCGAAATAAACGCGTTTTTTCAGACAGCTGTATCCCTATGTAACTGCAAGGCTCAGAAGAGCCCACACACTCAGGTCTTAACCCCAGTGTGCTGAAAGTGTCAAAATATGTTTTTCAGCAGAAATAAACATGTTTCTGCAAGTTTGGTCAACCCCATGTAACTTATGGGTCAGTAACAGCTCACTTTTCAAAACGTGTTTTTCAGCCCGAAATAAACGCGTTTTTTCAGACATCTGTATCCCTATGTAACTGCAAGGCTCAGAACAGCCCACACACTCAGGTCTTAACCCCAGTGTGCTGAAAGTGTCAAAACATGTTTTTCAGCAGAAATAAACATGTTTCTGCAAGTTTGGTCAACCCCATGTAACTTATGTTGCAGTAACAGCTCACTTTTCAAAACGTGTTTTTCAGCCCGAAATAAACGCGTTTTTTCAGACAGCTGTATCCCTATGTAACTGCAAGGCTCAGAAGAGCCCACACACTCAGGTCTTAACCCCAGTGTGCTGAAAGTGTCAAATCGTGTTTTTCAGCAGAAATAAACATGTTTCTGCAAGTTTGGTCAGCCCCATGTAAGTTATGGGTCAGTAACAGCTCACTTATCAAAACGTGTTTTTCAGCCCGAAATAACGCGTTTTTTCAGACATCTGTATCCCTATGTAACTGCAAGGCTCAGAACAGCCCACACACTCAGGTCTTAACCCCAGTGTGCTGAAAGTGTCAAAACATGTTTTTCAGCAGAAATAAACATGTTTCTGCAAGTTTGGTCAACCCCATGTAACTTATGTTGCAGTAACAGCTCACTTTTCAAAACGTGTTTTTCAGCCCGAAATAAACGCGTTTTTTCAGACAGCTGTATCCCTATGTAACTGCAAGGCTCAGAAGAGCCCACACACTCAGGTCTTAACCCCAGTGTGCTGAAAGTGTCAAATCGTGTTTTTCAGCAGAAATAAACATGTTTCTGCAAGTTTGGTCAGCCCCATGTAAGTTATGGGTCAGTAACAGCTCACTTTTCAAAACGTGTTTTTCAGCCCGAAATAAACGCGTTTTTTCAGACATCTGTATCCCTATGTAACTGCAAGGCTCAGAAGAGCCCACACACTCAGGTCTTAACCCCAGTGTGCTGAAAGTGTCAAAACATGTTTTTCAGCAGAAATAAACATGTTTCTGCAAGTTTGGTCAACCCCATGTAACTTATGGGGCGTAACAGCTCACTTTTCAAAACGTGTTTTTCAGCCCAAAATAAACGCGTTTTTTCAGACAGCTGTATCCCTATGTAACTGCAAGGCTCAGAAGAGCCCACACACTCAGGTCTTAACCCCAGTGTGCTGAAAGTGTCAAAACATGTTTTTCAGCAGAAATAAACATGTTTCTGCAAGTGTGGTCAACCCCATGTAACTTATGTTGCAGTAACAGCTCACTTTTCAAAACGTGTTTTTCAGCCCGAAATAAACGCGTTTTTCAGACAGCTGTATCCCTATGTAACTGAAAGGCTCAGAAGAGCCCACACACTCAGGTCTTAACCCCAGTGTGCTGAAAGTGTCAAAACGTGTTTTTCAGCAGAAATAAACATGTTTCTGCAAGTTTGGTCAGCCCCATGTAAGTTATGGGTCAGTAACAGCTCACTTTTCAAAACGTGTTTTTCAGCCCGAAATAAACGCGTTTTTTCAGACATCTGTATCCCTATGTAACTGCAAGGCTCAGAACAGCCCACACACTCAGGTCTTAACCCCAGTGTGCTGAAAGTGTCAAAACATGTTTTTCAGCAGAAATAAACATGTTTCTGCAAGTTTGGTCAACCCCATGTAACTTATGTTGCAGTAACAGCTCACTTTTCAAAACGTGTTTTTCAGCCCGAAATAAACGCGTTTTTTTCAGACAGCTGTATCCCTATGTAACTGCAAGGCTCAGAAGAGCCCACACACTCAGGTCTTAACCCCAGTGTGCTGAAAGTGTCAAATCGTGTTTTTCAGCAGAAATAAACATGTTTCTGCAAGTTTGGTCAGCCCCATGTAAGTTATGGGTCAGTAACAGCTCACTTTTCAAAACGTGTTTTTCAGCCCGAAATAAACGCGTTTTTTCAGACATCTGTATCCCTATGTAACTGCAAGGCTCAGAAGAGCCCACACACTCAGGTCTTAACCCCAGTGTGCTGAAAGTGTCAAAACATGTTTTTCAGCAGAAATAAACATGTTTCTGCAAGTTTGGTCAACCCCATGTAACTTATGGGGCGTAACAGCTCACTTTTCAAAACGTGTTTTCAGCCCAAAATAAACGCGTTTTTCAGACAGCTGTATCCCTATGTAACTGCAAGGCTCAGAAGAGCCCACACACTCAGGTCTTAACCCCAGTGTGCTGAAAGTGTCAAAACATGTTTTTCAGCAGAAATAAACATGTTTCTGCAAGTGTGGTCAACCCCATGTAACTTATGTTTGCAGTAAAGCTCACTTTTCAAAACGTGTTTTTCAGCCCGAAATAAACGCGTTTTTTCAGACAGCTGTATCCCTATGTAACTGAAAGGCTCAGAAGAGCCCACACACTCAGGTCTTAACCCCAGTGTGCTGAAAGTGTCAAAACGTGTTTTTCAGCAGAAATAAACATGTTTCTGCAAGTTTGGTCAGCCCCATGTAAGTTATGGGTCAGTAACAGCTCACTTTTCAAAACGTGTTTTTCAGCCCGAAATAAACGCGTTTTTTCAGACATCTGTATCCCTATGTAACTGCAAGGCTCAGAAGAGCCCACACACTCAGGTCTTAACCCCAGTGTGCTGAAAGTGTCAAATCGTGTTTTTCAGCAGAAATAAACATGTTTCTGCAAGTTTGGTCAGCCCCATGTAAGTTATGGGTCAGTAACAGCTCACTTTTCAAAACGTGTTTTTCAGCCCGAAATAAACGCGTTTTTTCAGACATCTGTATCCCTATGTAACTGCAAGGCTCAGAAGAGCCCACACACTCAGGTCTTAACCCCAGTGTGCTGAAAGTGTCAAAACATGTTTTTCAGCAGAAATAAACATGTTTCTGCAAGTTTGGTCAACCCCATGTAACTTATGTTGCAGTAACAGCTCACTTTTCAAAACGTGTTTTTCAGCCCGAAATAAACGCGTTTTTTCAGACAGCTGTATCCCTATGTAACTGCAAGGCTCAGAAGAGCCCACACACTCAGGTCTTAACCCCAGTGTGCTGAAAGTGTCAAAACGTGTTTTTCAGCAGAAATAAACATGTTTCTGCAAGTTTGGTCAGCCCCATGCCCATGTAAGTTATGGGTCAGTAACAGCTCACTTTTCAAAACGTGTTTTTCAGCCCGAAATAAACGCGTTTTTTCAGACATCTGTATCCCTATGTAACTGCAAGGCTCAGAAGAGCCCACACACTCAGGTCTTAACCCCAGTGTGCTGAAAGTGTCAAAACATGTTTTTCAGCAGAAATAAACATGTTTCTGCAAGTTTGGTCAACCCCATGTAACTTATGTTGCAGTAACAGCTCAGTTTTCAAAACGTGTTTTTCAGCCCGAAATAAACACGTTTTTTCAGACAGCTGTATCCCTATGTAACTGCAAGGCTCAGAAGAGCCCACACACTCAGGTCTTAACCCCAGTGTGCTGAAAGTGTAAAAACGTGTTTTTCAGCAGAAATAAACATGTTTCTGCAAGTTTGGTCAGCCCCATGTAAGTTATGGGTCAGTAACAGCTCACTTTTCAAAACGTGTTTTCAGCCCGAAATAAACGCGTTTTTTCAGACAGCTGTATCCCTATGTAACTGCAAGGCTCAGAAGAGCCCACACACTCAGGTCTTAACCCAGTGTGCTGAAAGTGTCAAAACATGTTTTTCAGCAGAAATAAACATGTTTCTGCAAGTTTGGTCAACCCATGTAACTTATGTTGCAGTAACAGCTCACTTTTCAAAACGTGTTTTTCAGCCCGAAATAAACGCGTTTTTCAGACAGCTGTATCCCTATGTAACTGCAAGGCTCAGAAGAGCCCACACACTCAGGTCTTAACCCCAGTGTGCTGAAAGTGTCAAAACGTGTTTTTCAGCAGAAATAAACATGTTTCTGCAAGTTTGGTCAGCCCCATGTAAGTTATGGGTCAGTAACAGCTCACTTTTCAAAACGTGTTTTTCAGCCCGAAATAAACGCGTTTTTTCAGACATCTGTATCCCTATGTAACTGCAAGGCTCAGAAGAGCCCACACACTCAGGTCTTACCCCAGTGTGCTGAAAGTGTCAAAACATGTTTTTTCAGCAGAAATAAACATGTTTCTGCAAGTTTGGTCAACCCCATGTAACTTATGTTGCAGTAACAGCTAACTTTTCAAAACGTGTTTTTCAGCCCGAAATAAACACGTTTTTTCAGACAGCTGTATCCCTATGTAACTGCAAGGCTCAGAAGAGCCCACACACTCAGGTCTTAACCCCAGTGTGCTGAAAGTGTCAAATCGTGTTTTTCAGCAGAAATAAACATGTTTCTGCAAGTTTGGTCAGCCCCATGTAAGTTATGGGTCAGTAACAGCTCACTTTTCAAAAACGTGTTTTTCAGCCCGAAATAAACGCGTTTTTTCAGACAGCTGTATCCCTATGTAACTGCAAGCTCAGAAGAGCCCACACACTCAGGTCTTAACCCCAGTGTGCTGAAAGTGTCAAACATGTTTTTCAGCAGAAATAAACATGTTTCTGCAAGTTTGGTCAACCCCATGTAACTTATGTTGCAGTAACAGCTCACTTTTCAAAACGTGTTTTTCAGCCCGAAATAAACGCGTTTTTTCAGACAGCTGTATCCCTATGTAACTGCAAGGCTCAGAAGAGCCCACACACTCAGGTCTTAACCCCAGTGTGCTGAAAGTGTCAAAATATGTTTTTCAGCAGAAATAAACATGTTTCTGCAAGTTTGGTCAACCCCATGTAACTTATGGGTCAGTAACAGCTCACTTTTCAAAACGTGTTTTTCAGCCCGAAATAAACGCGTTTTTTCAGACATCTGTATCCCTATGTAACTGCAAGGCTCAGAACAGCCCACACACTCAGGTCTTAACCCCAGTGTGCTGAAAGTGTCAAAACATGTTTTTCAGCAGAAATAAACATGTTTCTGCAAGTTTGGTCAACCCCATGTAACTTATGTTGCAGTAACAGCTCACTTTTCAAAACGTGTTTTTCAGCCCGAAATAAACGCGTTTTTTCAGACAGCGGTATCCTATGTAACTGCAAGGCTCAGAAGAGCCCACACACTCAGGTCTTAACCCCAGTGTGCTGAAAGTGTCAAATCGTGTTTTTCAGCAGAAATAAACATGTTTCTGCAAGTTTGGTCAGCCCCATGTAAGTTATGGGTCAGTAACAGCTCACTTATCAAAACGTGTTTTTCAGCCCGAAATAAACGCGTTTTTTCAGACATCTGTATCCCTATGTAACTGCAAGGCTCAGAACAGCCCACACACTCAGGTCTTAACCCCAGTGTGCTGAAAGTGTCAAAACATGTTTTTCAGCAGAAATAAACATGTTTCTGCAAGTTTGGTCAACCCCATGTAACTTATGTTGCAGTTAACAGCTCACTTTTCAAAACGTGTTTTTCAGCCCGAAATAAACGCGTTTTTTCAGACAGCTGTATCCCTATGTAACTGCAAGGCTCAGAAGAGCCCACACACTCAGGTCTTAACCCCAGTGTGCTGAAAGTGTCAAATCGTGTTTTTCAGCAGAAATAAACATGTTTCTGCAAGTTTGGTCAGCCCCATGTAAGCTTATGGGTCAGTAACAGCTCACTTTTCAAAACGTGTTTTTCAGCCCGAAATAAACGCGTTTTTTCAGACATCTGTATCCCTATGTAACTGCAAGGCTCAGAAGAGCCCACACACTCAGGTCTTAACCCCAGTGTGCTGAAAGTGTCAAAACATGTTTTTCAGCAGAAATAAACATGTTTCTGCAAGTTTGGTCAACCCCATGTAACTTATGGGGCGTAACAGCTCACTTTTCAAAACGTGTTTTTCAGCCCAAAATAAACGCGTTTTTTCAGACAGCTGTATCCCTATGTAACTGCAAGGCTCAGAAGAGCCCACACACTCAGGTCTTAACCCCAGTGTGCTGAAAGTGTCAAAACATGTTTTTCAGCAGAAATAAACATGTTTCTGCAAGTGTGGTCAACCCCATGTAACTTATGTTGCAGTAACAGCTCACTTTTCAAAACGTGTTTTTCAGCCCGAAATAAACGCGTTTTTTCAGACAGCTGTATCCCTATGTAACTGAAAGTCTCAGAAGAGCCCACACACTCAGGTCTTAACCCCAGTGTGCTGAAAGTGTCAAAACGTGTTTTTCAGCAGAAATAAACATGTTTCTGCAAGTTGGTCAGCCCCATGTAAGTTATGGGTCAGTAACAGCTCACTTTTCAAAACGTGTTTTTCAGCCCGAAATAAACGCGTTTTTTCAGACATCTGTATCCCTATGTAACTGCAAGGCTCAGAACAGCCCACACACTCAGGTCTTAACCCCAGTGTGCTGAAAGTGTCAAAACATGTTTTTCAGCAGAAATAAACATGTTTCTGCAAGTTTGGTCAACCCCATGTAACTTATGTTGCAGTAACAGCTCACTTTTCAAAACGTGTTTTTCAGCCCGAAATAAACGCGTTTTTTCAGACAGCTGTATCCCTATGTAACTGCAAGGCTCAGAAGAGCC
The DNA here is from genome assembly GCF_040954835.1 of Lepisosteus oculatus. Classification (NCBI taxonomy): domain Eukaryota; kingdom Metazoa; phylum Chordata; class Actinopteri; order Semionotiformes; family Lepisosteidae; genus Lepisosteus; species Lepisosteus oculatus. The sequence goes on from NW_027167869.1 coordinate 86,771, forward strand.
CACACACTCAGGTCTTAACCCCAGTGTGCTGAAAGTGTCAAATCGTGTTTTTCAGCAGAAATAAACATGTTTCTGCAAGTTTGGTCAGCCCCATGTAAGTTATGGGTCAGTAACAGCTCACTTTTCAAAACGTGTTTTTCAGCCCGAAATAAACGCGTTTTTTCAGACATCTGTATCCCTATGTAACTGCAAGGCTCAGAAGAGCCCACACACTCAGGTCTTAACCCCAGTGTGCTGAAAGTGTCAAAACATGTTTTTCAGCAGAAATAAACATGTTTCTGCAAGTTTGGTCAACCCCATGTAAACTTATGGGGCGTAACAGCTCACTTTTCAAAACGTGTTTTTCAGCCCAAAATAAACGCGTTTTTTCAGACAGCTGTATCCCTATGTAACTGCAAGGCTCAGAAGAGCCCACACACTCAGGTCTTAACCCCAGTGTGCTGAAAGTGTCAAAACATGTTTTTCAGCAGAAATAAACATGTTTCTGCAAGTGTGGTCAACCCCATGTAACTTATGTTGCAGTAACAGCTCACTTTTCAAAACGTGTTTTTCAGCCCGAAATAAACGCGTTTTTTCAGACAGCTGTATCCCTATGTAACTGCAAGGCTCAGAAGAGCCCACACACTCAGGTCTTAACCCCAGTGTGCTGAAGTGTCAAAACGTGTTTTTCAGCAGAAATAAACATGTTTCTGCAAGTTTGGTCAGCCCCATGTAAGTTATGGGTCAGTAACAGCTCACTTTTCAAAACGTGTTTTTCAGCCCGAAATAAACGCGTTTTTCAGACATCTGTATCCCTATGTAACTGCAAGGCTCAGAAGAGCCCACACACTCAGGTCTTAACCCCAGTGTGCTGAAAGTGTCAAAACATGTTTTTCAGCAGAAATAAACATGTTTCTGCAAGTTTGGTCAACCCCATGTAACTTATGTTGCAGTAACAGCTCAGTTTTCAAAACGTGTTTTTCAGCCCGAAATAAACACGTTTTTTCAGACAGCTGTATCCCTATGTAACTGCAAGGCTCAGAAGAGCCCACACACTCAGGTCTTAACCCCAGTGTGCTGAAAGTGTAAAAACGTGTTTTTCAGCAGAAATAAACATGTTTCTGCAAGTTTGGTCAGCCCCATGTAAGTTATGGGTCAGTAACAGCTCACTTTTCAAAACGTGTTTTTCAGCCCGAAATAAACGCGTTTTTTCAGACAGCTGTATCCCTATGTAACTGCAAGGCTCAGAAGAGCCCACACACTCAGGTCTTAACCCCAGTGTGCTGAAAGTGTCAAAACATGTTTTTCAGCAGAAATAAACATGTTTCTGCAAGTTTGGTCAACCCCATGTAACTTATGGGGCAGTAACAGCTCACTTTTCAAAACGTGTTTTTCAGCCCGAAATAAACGCGTTTTTTCAGACAGCTGTATCCCTATGTAACTGCAAGGCTCAGAAGAGCCCACACACTCAGGTCTTAACCCAGTGTGCTGAAAGTGTCAAAACATGTTTTTCAGCAGAAATAAACATGTTTCTGCAAGTGTGGTCAACCCCATGTAACTTATGTTGCAGTAACAGCTCACTTTTCAAAACGTGTTTTTCAGCCCGAAATAAACGCGTTTTTTCAGACAGCTGTATCCCTATGTAACTGCAAGGCTCAGAAGAGCCCACACACTCAGGTCTTAACCCCAGTGTGCTGAAAGTGTCAAAACGTGTTTTTCAGCAGAAATAAACATGTTTCTGCAAGTTTGGTCAGCCCCATGTAAGTTATGGGTCAGTAACAGCTCACTTTTCAAAACGTGTTTTTCAGCCCGAAATAAACGCGTTTTTTCAGACATCTGTATCCCTATGTAACTGCAAGGCTCAGAAGAGCCCACACACTCAGGTCTTAACCCCAGTGTGCTGAAAGTGTCAAAACATGTTTTTCAGCAGAAATAAACATGTTTCTGCAAGTTTGGTCAACCCCATGTAACTTATGTTGCAGTAACAGCTCAGTTTTCAAAACGTGTTTTTCAGCCCGAAATAAACACGTTTTTTCAGACAGCTGTATCCCTATGTAACTGCAAGGCTCAGAAGAGCCCACACACTCAGGTCTTAACCCCAGTGTGCTGAAAGTGTCAAAACGTGTTTTTCAGCAGAAATAAACATGTTTCTGCAAGTTTGGTCAGCCCCATGTAAGTTATGGGTCAGTAACAGCTCACTTTTCAAAACGTGTTTTTCAGCCCGAAATAAACACGTTTTTTCAGACAGCTGTATCCCTATGTAACTGCAAGGCTCAGAAGAGCCCACACACTCAGGTCTTAACCCCAGTGTGCTGAAAGTGTCAAAACGTGTTTTTCAGCAGAAATAAACATGTTTCTGCAAGTTTGGTCAGCCCCATGTAAGTTATGGGTCAGTAACAGCTCACTTTTCAAAACGTGTTTTTCAGCCCGAAATAAACGCGTTTTTTCAGACAGCTGTATCCCTATGTAACTGCAAGGCTCAGAAGAGCCCACACACTCAGGTCTTAACCCCAGTGTGCTGAAAGTGTCAAAACATGTTTTTCAGCAGAAATAAACATGTTTCTGCAAGTTTGGTCAACCCCATGTAACTTATGGGGCAGTAACAGCTCACTTTTCAAAACGTGTTTTTCAGCCCGAAATAAACGCGTTTTTTCAGACAGCTGTATCCCTATGTAACTGCAAGGCTCAGAAGAGCCCACACACTCAGGTCTTAACCCCAGTGTGCTGAAAGTGTCAAAACATGTTTTTCAGCAGAAATAAACATGTTTCTGCAAGTTTGGTCAACCCCATGTAACTTATGTTGCAGTAACAGCTCACTTTTCAAAACGTGTTTTTCAGCCCGAAATAAACACGTATTTTCAGACAGCTGTATCCCTATGTAACTGCAAGGCTCAGAAGAGCCCACACACTCAGGTCTTAACCCCAGTGTGCTGAAAGTGTCAAAACATGTTTTTCAACAGAAATAAACATGTTTCTGCAAGTTTGGTCAACCCCATGTAACTTATGGGGCAGTAACAGCTCACTTTTCAAAACGTGTTTTTCAGCCCGAAATAAACGCGTTTTTTCAGACAGCTGTATCCCTATGTAACTGCAAGGCTCAGAAGAGCCCACACACTCAGGTCTTAACCCCAGTGTGCTGAAAGTGTCAAAACATGTTTTTCAGCAGAAATAAACATGTTTCTGCAAGTTTGGTCAACCCCATGTAACTTATGGGTCAGTAACAGCTCACTTTTCAAAACGTGTTTTTCAGCCCGAAATAAACGCGTTTTTTCAAACATCTGTATCCCTATGTAACTGCAAGGCTCAGAACAGCCCACACACTCAGGTCTTAACCCCAGTGTGCTGAAAGTGTCAAAACATGTTTTTCAGCAGAAATAAACATGTTTCTGCAAGTTTGGTCAACCCCATATAAGTTATGTTGCAGTAACAGCTCACTTTTCAAAACGTGTTTTTCAGCCCGAAATAAACGCGTTTTTTCAGACAGCTGTATCCCTATGTAACTGCAAGGCTCAGAAGAGCCCACACACTCAGGTCTTAACCCCAGTGTGCTGAAAGTGTCAAAACGTGTTTTTCAGCAGAAATAAACATGTTTCTGCAAGTTTGGTCAGCCCCATGTAAGTTATGGGTCAGTAACAGCTCACTTTTCAAAACGTGTTTTTCAGCCCGAAATAAACGCGTTTTTTCAGACATCTGTATCCCTATGTAACTGCAAGGCTCAGAACAGCCCACACACTCAGGTCTTAACCCCAGTGTGCTGAAAGTGTCAAAACATGTTTTTCAGCAGAAATAAACATGTTTCTGCAAGTTTGGTCAACCCCATGTAACTTATGTTGCAGTAACAGCTCAGTTTTCAAAACGTGTTTTTCAGCCCGAAATAAACACGTTTTTTCAGACAGCTGTATCCCTATGTAACTGCAAGGCTCAGAAGAGCCCACACACTCAGGTCTTAACCCCAGTGTGCTGAAAGTGTAAAAACGTGTTTTTCAGCAGAAATAAACATGTTTCTGCAAGTTTGGTCAGCCCCATGTAAGTTATGGGTCAGTAACAGCTCACTTTTCAAAACGTGTTTTTCAGCCCGAAATAAACGCGTTTTTTCAGACAGCTGTATCCCTATGTAACTGCAAGGCTCAGAAGAGCCCACACACTCAGGTCTTAACCCCAGTGTGCTGAAAGTGTCAAAACATGTTTTTCAGCAGAAATAAACATGTTTCTGCAAGTTTGGTCAACCCCATGTAACTTATGGGGCAGTAACAGCTCACTTTTCAAAACGTGTTTTTCAGCCCGAATTAAACGCGTTTTTTCAGACAGCGGTATCCCTATGTAACTGAAGGCTCAGAAGAGCCCACACACTCAGGTCTTAACCCCAGTGTGCTGAAAGTGTCAAAACATGTTTTTCAGCAGAAATAAACATGTTTCTGCAAGTTTGGTCAACCCCATGTAACTTATGTTGCAGTAACAGCTAACTTTTCAAAACGTGTTTTTCAGCCCGAAATAAACACGTTTTTTCAGACAGCTGTATCCCTATGTAACTGCAAGGCTCAGAAGAGCCCACACACTCAGGTCTTAACCCCAGTGTGCTGAAAGTGTCAAATCGTGTTTTTCAGCAGAAATAAACATGTTTCTGCAAGTTTGGTCAGCCCCATGTAAGTTATGGGTCAGTAACAGCTCACTTTTCAAAACGTGTTTTTCAGCCCGAAATAAACGCGTTTTTTCAGACAGCTGTATCCCTATGTAACTGCAAGGCTCAGAAGAGCCCACACACTCAGGTCTTAACCCCAGTGTGCTGAAAGTGTCAAAACATGTTTTTCAGCAGAAATAAACATGTTTCTGCAAGTTTGGTCAACCCCATGTAACTTATGTTGCAGTAACAGCTCACTTTTCAAAACGTGTTTTTCAGCCCGAAATAAACACGTTTTTTCAGACAGCTGTATCCCTATGTAACTGCAAGGCTCAGAAGAGCCCACACACTCAGGTCTTAACCCCAGTGTGCTGAAAGTGTCAAAACATGTTTTTCAGCAGAAATAAACATGTTTCTGCAAGTTTGGTCAACCCCATGTAACTTATGGGTCAGTAACAGCTCACTTTTCAAAACGTGTTTTTCAGCCCGAAATAAACGCGTTTTTTCAGACATCTGTATCCCTATGTAACTGCAAGGCTCAGAACAGCCCACACACTCAGGTCTTAACCCCAGTGTGCTGAAAGTGTCAAAACATGTTTTTCAGCAGAAATAAACATGTTTCTGCAAGTTTGGTCAACCCCATATAAGTTATGTTGCAGTAACAGCTCACTTTTCAAAACGTGTTTTTCAGCCCGAAATAAACGCGTTTTTTCAGACAGCTGTATCCCTATGTAACTGCAAGGCTCAGAAGAGCCCACACACTCAGGTCTTAACCCCAGTGTGCTGAAAGTGTCAAATTGTGTTTTTCAGCAGAAATAAACATGTTTCTGCAAGTTTGGTCAGCCCCATGTAAGTTATGGGTCAGTAACAGCTCACTTTTCAAAACGTGTTTTTCAGCCCGAAATAAACGCGTTTTTTCAGACATCTGTATCCCTATGTAACTGCAAGGCTCAGAAGAGCCCACACACTCAGGTCTTAACCCCAGTGTGCTGAAAGTGTCAAAACATGTTTTTCAGCAGAAATAAACATGTTTCTGCAAGTTTGGTCAACCCCATGTAACTTATGGGGCAGTAACAGCTCACTTTTCAAAACGTGTTTTTCAGCCCAAAATAAACGCGTTTTTTCAGACAGCTGTATCCCTATGTAACTGCAAGGCTCAGAAGAGCCCACACACTCAGGTCTTAACCCCAGTGTGCTGAAAGTGTCAAAACATGTTTTTCAGCAGAAATAAACATGTTTCTGCAAGTTTGGTCAACCCCATGTAAGTTATGGGTCAGTAACAGCTCACTTTTCAAAACGTGTTTTTCAGCCCGAAATAAACGCGTTTATTCAGACAGCTGTATCCCTATGTAACTGCAAGGCTCAGAAGAGCCCACACACTCAGGTCTTAACCCCAGTGTGCTGAAAGTGTCAAAACATGTTTTTCAGCAGAAATAAACATGTTTCTGCAAGTTTGGTCAACCCCATGTAACTTATGGGGCAGTAACAGCTCACTTTTCAAAACGTGTTTTTCAGCCCGAAATAAACGCGTTTTTTCAGACATCTGTATCCCTATGTAACTGCAAGGCTCAGAACAGCCCACACACTCAGGTCTTAACCCCAGTGTGCTGAAAGTGTCAAAACATGTTTTTCAGCAGAAATAAACATGTTTCTGCAAGTTTGGTCAACCCCATGTAACTTATGGGGCAGTAACAGCTCACTTTTCAAAACGTGTTTTTCAGCCCGAAATAAACGCGTTTTTTCAGACAGCTGTATCCCTATGTAACTGCAAGGCTCAGAAGAGCCCACACACTCAGGTCTTAACCCCAGTGTGCTGAAAGTGTCAAATCGTGTTTTTCAGCAGAAATAAACATGTTTCTGCAAGTTTGGTCAGCCCCATGTAAGTTATGGGTCAGTAACAGCTCACTTTTCAAAACGTGTTTTTCAGCCCGAAATAAACGCGTTTTTTCAGACATCTGTATCCCTATGTAACTGCAAGGCTCAGAAGAGCCCACACACTCAGGTCTTAACCCCAGTGTGCTGAAAGTGTCAAAACATGTTTTTCAGCAGAAATAAACATGTTTCTGCAAGTTTGGTCAACCCCATGTAACTTATGGGGCGTAACAGCTCACTTTTCAAAACGTGTTTTTCAGCCCAAAATAAACGCGTTTTTTCAGACAGCTGTATCCCTATGTAACTGCAAGGCTCAGAAGAGCCCACACACTCAGGTCTTAACCCCAGTGTGCTGAAAGTGTCAAAACATGTTTTTCAGCAGAAATAAACATGTTTCTGCAAGTGTGGTCAACCCCATGTAACTTATGTTGCAGTAACAGCTCACTTTTCAAAACGTGTTTTTCAGCCCGAAATAAACGCGTTTTTTCAGACAGCTGTATCCCTATGTAACTGAAAGGCTCAGAAGAGCCCACACACTCAGGTCTTAACCCCAGTGTGCTGAAAGTGTCAAAACGTGTTTTTCAGCAGAAATAAACATGTTTCTGCAAGTTTGGTCAGCCCCATGTAAGTTATGGGTCAGTAACAGCTCACTTTTCAAAACGTGTTTTTCAGCCCGAAATAAACGCGTTTTTTCAGACATCTGTATCCCTATGTAACTGCAAGGCTCAGAAGAGCCCACACACTCAGGTCTTAACCCCAGTGTGCTGAAAGTGTCAAAACGTGTTTTTCAGCAGAAATAAACATGTTTCTGCAAGTTTGGTCAGCCCCATGTAAGTTATGGGTCAGTAACAGCTCACTTTTCAAAACGTGTTTTTCAGCCCGAAATAAACACGTTTTTTCAGACAGCTGTATCCCTATGTAACTGCAAGGCTCAGAAGAGCCCACACACTCAGGTCTTAACCCCAGTGTGCTGAAAGTGTCAAAACGTGTTTTTCAGCAGAAATAAACATGTTTCTGCAAGTTTGGTCAGCCCCATGTAAGTTATGGGTCAGTAACAGCTCACTTTTCAAAACGTGTTTTTCAGCCCGAAATAAACGCGTTTTTTCAGACAGCTGTATCCCTATGTAACTGCAAGGCTCAGAAGAGCCCACACACTCAGGTCTTAACCCCAGTGTGCTGAAAGTGTCAAAACATGTTTTTCAGCAGAAATAAACATGTTTCTGCAAGTTTGGTCAACCCCATGTAACTTATGGGGCGTAACAGCTCACTTTTCAAAACGTGTTTTTCAGCCCAAAATAAACGCGTTTTTTCAGACAGCTGTATCCCTATGTAACTGCAAGGCTCAGAAGAGCCCACACACTCAGGTCTTAACCCCAGTGTGCTGAAAGTGTCAAAACATGTTTTTCAGCAGAAATAAACATGTTTCTGCAAGTGTGGTCAACCCCATGTAACTTATGTTGCAGTAACAGCTCACTTTTCAAAACGTGTTTTTCAGCCCGAAATAAACGCGTTTTTTCAGACAGCTGTATCTCTATGTAACTGAAAGGCTCAGAAGAGCCCACACACTCAGGTCTTAACCCCAGTGTGCTGAAAGTGTCAAAACGTGTTTTTCAGCAGAAATAAACATGTTTCTGCAAGTTTGGTCAGCCCCATGTAAGTTATGGGTCAGTAACAGCTCACTTTTCAAAACGTGTTTTTCAGCCCGAAATAAACGCGTTTTTTCAGACATCTGTATCCCTATGTAACTGCAAGGCTCAGAAGAGCCCACACACTCAGGTCTTAACCCCAGTGTGCTGAAAGTGTCAAAACATGTTTTTCAGCAGAAATAAACATGTTTCTGCAAGTTTGGTCAACCCCATGTAACTTATGTTGCAGTAACAGCTCACTTTTCAAAACGTGTTTTTCAGCCCGAAATAAACGCGTTTTTTCAGACAGCTGTATCCCTATGTAACTGCAAGGCTCAGAAGAGCCCACACACTCAGGTCTTAACCCCAGTGTGCTGAAAGTGTCAAAACGTGTTTTTCAGCAGAAATAAACATGTTTCTGCAAGTTTGGTCAGCCCCATGTAAGTTATGGGTCAGTAACAGCTCACTTTTCAAAACGTGTTTTTCAGCCCGAAATAAACGCGTTTTTTCAGACATCTGTATCCCTATGTAACTGCAAGGCTCAGAAGAGCCCACACACTCAGGTCTTAACCCCAGTGTGCTGAAAGTGTCAAAACATGTTTTTCAGCAGAAATAAACATGTTTCTGCAAGTTTGGTCAACCCCATGTAACTTATGTTGCAGTAACAGCTCACTTTTCAAAACGTGTTTTTCAGCCCGAAATAAACACGTTTTTTCAGACAGCTGTATCCCTATGTAACTGCAAGGCTCAGAAGAGCCCACACACTCAGGTCTTAACCCCAGTGTGCTGAAAGTGTAAAAACGTGTTTTTCAGCAGAAATAAACATGTTTCTGCAAGTTTGGTCAGCCCCATGTAAGTTATGGGTCAGTAACAGCTCACTTTTCAAAACGTGTTTTTCAGCCCGAAATAAACGCGTTTTTTCAGACAGCTGTATCCCTATGTAACTGCAAGGCTCAGAAGAGCCCACACACTCAGGTCTTAACCCCAGTGTGCTGAAAGTGTCAAAACATGTTTTTCAGCAGAAATAAACATGTTTCTGCAAGTTTGGTCAACCCCATGTAACTTATGGGGCAGTAACAGCTCACTTTTCAAAACGTGTTTTTCAGCCCGAAATAAACGCGTTTTTTCAGACAGCTGTATCCCTATGTAACTGCAAGGCTCAGAAGAGCCCACACACTCAGGTCTTAACCCCAGTGTGCTGAAAGTGTCAAAACATGTTTTTCAGCAGAAATAAACATGTTTCTGCAAGTTTGGTCAACCCCATGTAACTTATGTTGCAGTAACAGCTCACTTTTCAAAACGTGTTTTTCAGCCCGAAATAAACACGTATTTTCAGACAGCTGTATCCCTATGTAACTGCAAGGCTCAGAAGAGCCCACACACTCAGGTCTTAACCCCAGTGTGCTGAAAGTGTCAAAACATGTTTTTCAACAGAAATAAACATGTTTCTGCAAGTTTGGTCAACCCCATGTAACTTATGGGGCAGTAACAGCTCACTTTTCAAAACGTGTTTTTCAGCCCGAAATAAACGCGTTTTTTCAGACAGCTGTATCCCTATGTAACTGCAAGGCTCAGAAGAGCCCACACACTCAGGTCTTAACCCCAGTGTGCTGAAAGTGTCAAAACATGTTTTTCAGCAGAAATAAACATGTTTCTGCAAGTTTGGTCAACCCCATGTAACTTATGGGTCAGTAACAGCTCACTTTTCAAAACGTGTTTTTCAGCCCGAAATAAACGCGTTTTTTCAAACATCTGTATCCCTATGTAACTGCAAGGCTCAGAACAGCCCACACACTCAGGTCTTAACCCCAGTGTGCTGAAAGTGTCAAAACATGTTTTTCAGCAGAAATAAACATGTTTCTGCAAGTTTGGTCAACCCCATATAAGTTATGTTGCAGTAACAGCTCACTTTTCAAAACGTGTTTTTCAGCCCGAAATAAACGCGTTTTTTCAGACAGCTGTATCCCTATGTAACTGCAAGGCTCAGAAGAGCCCACACACTCAGGTCTTAACCCCAGTGTGCTGAAAGTGTCAAAACGTGTTTTTCAGCAGAAATAAACATGTTTCTGCAAGTTTGGTCAGCCCCATGTAAGTTATGGGTCAGTAACAGCTCACTTTTCAAAACGTGTTTTTCAGCCCGAAATAAACGCGTTTTTTCAGACATCTGTATCCCTATGTAACTGCAAGGCTCAGAAGAGCCCACACACTCAGGTCTTAACCCCAGTGTGCTGAAAGTGTCAAAACATGTTTTTCAGCAGAAATAAACATGTTTCTGCAAGTTTGGTCAACCCCATGTAACTTATGTTGCAGTAACAGCTCACTTTTCAAAACGTGTTTTTCAGCCCGAAATAAACGCGTTTTTTCAGACAGCTGTATCCCTATGTAACTGCAAGGCTCAGAAGAGCCCACACACTCAGGTCTTAACCCCAGTGTGCTGAAAGTGTCAAAACGTGTTTTTCAGCAGAAATAAACATGTTTCTGCAAGTTTGGTCAGCCCCATGTAAGTTATGGGTCAGTAACAGCTCACTTTTCAAAACGTGTTTTTCAGCCCGAAATAAACGCGTTTTTTCAGACATCTGTATCCCTATGTAACTGCAAGGCTCAGAAGAGCCCACACACTCAGGTCTTAACCCCAGTGTGCTGAAAGTGTCAAAACATGTTTTTCAGCAGAAATAAACATGTTTCTGCAAGTTTGGTCAACCCCATGTAACTTATGTTGCAGTAACAGCTCAGTTTTCAAAACGTGTTTTTCAGCCCGAAATAAACGCGTTTTTTCAGACAGCTGTATCCCTATGTAACTGCAAGGCTCAGAAGAGCCCACACACTCAGGTCTTAACCCCAGTGTGCTGAAAGTGTCAAATCGTGTTTTTCAGCAGAAATAAACATGTTTCTGCAAGTTTGGTCAGCCCCATGTAAGTTATGGGTCAGTAACAGCTCACTTTTCAAAACGTGTTTTTCAGCCCGAAATAAACGCGTTTTTTCAGACATCTGTATCCCTATGTAACTGCAAGGCTCAGAAGAGCCCACACACTCAGGTCTTAACCCCAGTGTGCTGAAAGTGTCAAAACATGTTTTTCAGCAGAAATAAACATGTTTCTGCAAGTTTGGTCAACCCCATGTAACTTATGGGGCGTAACAGCTCACTTTTCAAAACGTGTTTTTCAGCCCAAAATAAACGCGTTTTTTCAGACAGCTGTATCCCTATGTAACTGCAAGGCTCAGAAGAGCCCACACACTCAGGTCTTAACCCCAGTGTGCTGAAAGTGTCAAAACATGTTTTTCAGCAGAAATAAACATGTTTCTGCAAGTGTGGTCAACCCCATGTAACTTATGTTGCAGTAACAGCTCACTTTTCAAAACGTGTTTTTCAGCCCGAAATAAACGCGTTTTTTCAGACAGCTGTATCCCTATGTAACTGAAAGGCTCAGAAGAGCCCACACACTCAGGTCTTAACCCCAGTGTGCTGAAAGTGTCAAAACGTGTTTTTCAGCAGAAATAAACATGTTTCTGCAAGTTTGGTCAGCCCCATGTAAGTTATGGGTCAGTAACAGCTCACTTTTCAAAACGTGTTTTTCAGCCCGAAATAAACGCGTTTTTTCAGACATCTGTATCCCTATGTAACTGCAAGGCTCAGAAGAGCCCACACACTCAGGTCTTAACCCCAGTGTGCTGAAAGTGTCAAAACGTGTTTTTCAGCAGAAATAAACATGTTTCTGCAAGTTTGGTCAGCCCCATGTAAGTTATGGGTCAGTAACAGCTCACTTTTCAAAACGTGTTTTTCAGCCCGAAATAAACACGTTTTTTCAGACAGCTGTATCCCTATGTAACTGCAAGGCTCAGAAGAGCCCACACACTCAGGTCTTAACCCCAGTGTGCTGAAAGTGTCAAAACGTGTTTTTCAGCAGAAATAAACATGTTTCTGCAAGTTTGGTCAGCCCCATGTAAGTTATGGGTCAGTAACAGCTCACTTTTCAAAACGTGTTTTTCAGCCCGAAATAAACGCGTTTTTTCAGACAGCTGTATCCCTATGTAACTGCAAGGCTCAGAAGAGCCCACACACTCAGGTCTTAACCCCAGTGTGCTGAAAGTGTCAAAACATGTTTTTCAGCAGAAATAAACATGTTTCTGCAAGTTTGGTCAACCCCATGTAACTTATGGGGCGTAACAGCTCACTTTTCAAAACGTGTTTTTCAGCCCAAAATAAACGCGTTTTTTCAGACAGCTGTATCCCTATGTAACTGCAAGGCTCAGAAGAGCCCACACACTCAGGTCTTAACCCCAGTGTGCTGAAAGTGTCAAAACATGTTTTTCAGCAGAAATAAACATGTTTCTGCAAGTGTGGTCAACCCCATGTAACTTATGTTGCAGTAACAGCTCACTTTTCAAAACGTGTTTTTCAGCCCGAAATAAACGCGTTTTTTCAGACAGCTGTATCTCTATGTAACTGAAAGGCTCAGAAGAGCCCACACACTCAGGTCTTAACCCCAGTGTGCTGAAAGTGTCAAAACGTGTTTTTCAGCAGAAATAAACATGTTTCTGCAAGTTTGGTCAGCCCCATGTAAGTTATGGGTCAGTAACAGCTCACTTTTCAAAACGTGTTTTTCAGCCCGAAATAAACGCGTTTTTTCAGACATCTGTATCCCTATGTAACTGCAAGGCTCAGAAGAGCCCACACACTCAGGTCTTAACCCCAGTGTGCTGAAAGTGTCAAAACATGTTTTTCAGCAGAAATAAACATGTTTCTGCAAGTTTGGTCAACCCCATGTAACTTATGTTGCAGTAACAGCTCACTTTTCAAAACGTGTTTTTCAGCCCGAAATAAACGCGTTTTTTCAGACAGCTGTATCCCTATGTAACTGCAAGGCTCAGAAGAGCCCACACACTCAGGTCTTAACCCCAGTGTGCTGAAAGTGTCAAAACGTGTTTTTCAGCAGAAATAAACATGTTTCTGCAAGTTTGGTCAGCCCCATGTAAGTTATGGGTCAGTAACAGCTCACTTTTCAAAACGTGTTTTTCAGCCCGAAATAAACGCGTTTTTTCAGACATCTGTATCCCTATGTAACTGCAAGGCTCAGAAGAGCCCACACACTCAGGTCTTAACCCCAGTGTGCTGAAAGTGTCAAAACATGTTTTTCAGCAGAAATAAACATGTTTCTGCAAGTTTGGTCAACCCCATGTAACTTATGTTGCAGTAACAGCTCACTTTTCAAAACGTGTTTTTCAGCCCGAAATAAACACGTTTTTTCAGACAGCTGTATCCCTATGTAACTGCAAGGCTCAGAAGAGCCCACACACTCAGGTCTTAACCCCAGTGTGCTGAAAGTGTAAAAACGTGTTTTTCAGCAGAAATAAACATGTTTCTGCAAGTTTGGTCAGCCCCATGTAAGTTATGGGTCAGTAACAGCTCACTTTTCAAAACGTGTTTTTCAGCCCGAAATAAACGCGTTTTTTCAGACAGCTGTATCCCTATGTAACTGCAAGGCTCAGAAGAGCCCACACACTCAGGTCTTAACCCCAGTGTGCTGAAAGTGTCAAAACATGTTTTTCAGCAGAAATAAACATGTTTCTGCAAGTTTGGTCAACCCCATGTAACTTATGGGGCAGTAACAGCTCACTTTTCAAAACGTGTTTTTCAGCCCGAAATAAACGCGTTTTTTCAGACAGCTGTATCCCTATGTAACTGCAAGGCTCAGAAGAGCCCACACACTCAGGTCTTAACCCCAGTGTGCTGAAAGTGTCAAAACATGTTTTTCAGCAGAAATAAACATGTTTCTGCAAGTTTGGTCAACCCCATGTAACTTATGTTGCAGTAACAGCTCACTTTTCAAAACGTGTTTTTCAGCCCGAAATAAACACGTATTTTCAGACAGCTGTATCCCTATGTAACTGCAAGGCTCAGAAGAGCCCACACACTCAGGTCTTAACCCCAGTGTGCTGAAAGTGTCAAAACATGTTTTTCAACAGAAATAAACATGTTTCTGCAAGTTTGGTCAACCCCATGTAACTTATGGGGCAGTAACAGCTCACTTTTCAAAACGTGTTTTTCAGCCCGAAATAAACGCGTTTTTTCAGACAGCTGTATCCCTATGTAACTGCAAGGCTCAGAAGAGCCCACACACTCAGGTCTTAACCCCAGTGTGCTGAAAGTGTCAAAACATGTTTTTCAGCAGAAATAAACATGTTTCTGCAAGTTTGGTCAACCCCATGTAACTTATGGGTCAGTAACAGCTCACTTTTCAAAACGTGTTTTTCAGCCCGAAATAAACGCGTTTTTTCAAACATCTGTATCCCTATGTAACTGCAAGGCTCAGAACAGCCCACACACTCAGGTCTTAACCCCAGTGTGCTGAAAGTGTCAAAACATGTTTTTCAGCAGAAATAAACATGTTTCTGCAAGTTTGGTCAACCCCATGTAACTTATGGGGCGTAACAGCTCACTTTTCAAAACGTGTTTTTCAGCCCAAAATAAACGCGTTTTTTCAGACAGCTGTATCCCTATGTAACTGCAAGGCTCAGAAGAGCCCACACACTCAGGTCTTAACCCCAGTGTGCTGAAAGTGTCAAAACATGTTTTTCAGCAGAAATAAACATGTTTCTGCAAGTGTGGTCAACCCCATGTAACTTATGTTGCAGTAACAGCTCACTTTTCAAAACGTGTTTTTCAGCCCGAAATAAACGCGTTTTTTCAGACAGCTGTATCCCTATGTAACTGAAAGGCTCAGAAGAGCCCACACACTCAGGTCTTAACCCCAGTGTGCTGAAAGTGTCAAAACATGTTTTTCAGCAGAAATAAACATGTTTCTGCAAGTTTGGTCAACCCCATGTAACTTATGTTGCAGTAACAGCTCACTTTTCAAAACGTGTTTTTCAGCCCGAAATAAACGCGTTTTTTCAGACAGCTGTATCCCTATGTAACTGCAAGGCTCAGAAGAGCCCACACACTCAGGTCTTAACCCCAGTGTGCTGAAAGTGTCAAAACGTGTTTTTCAGCAGAAATAAACATGTTTCTGCAAGTTTGGTCAGCCCCATGTAAGTTATGGGTCAGTAACAGCTCACTTTTCAAAACGTGTTTTTCAGCCCGAAATAAACGCGTTTTTTCAGACATCTGTATCCCTATGTAACTGCAAGGCTCAGAAGAGCCCACACACTCAGGTCTTAACCCCAGTGTGCTGAAAGTGTCAAAACATGTTTTTCAGCAGAAATAAACATGTTTCTGCAAGTTTGGTCAACCCCATGTAACTTATGTTGCAGTAACAGCTCAGTTTTCAAAACGTGTTTTTCAGCCCGAAATAAACACGTTTTTTCAGACAGCTGTATCCCTATGTAACTGCAAGGCTCAGAAGAGCCCACACACTCAGGTCTTAACCCCAGTGTGCTGAAAGTGTAAAAACGTGTTTTTCAGCAGAAATAAACATGTTTCTGCAAGTTTGGTCAGCCCCATGTAAGTTATGGGTCAGTAACAGCTCACTTTTCAAAACGTGTTTTTCAGCCCGAAATAAACGCGTTTTTTCAGACAGCTGTATCCCTATGTAACTGCAAGGCTCAGAAGAGCCCACACACTCAGGTCTTAACCCCAGTGTGCTGAAAGTGTCAAAACATGTTTTTCAGCAGAAATAAACATGTTTCTGCAAGTTTGGTCAACCCCATGTAACTTATGGGGCAGTAACAGCTCACTTTTCAAAACGTGTTTTTCAGCCCGAAATAAACGCGTTTTTTCAGACAGCTGTATCCCTATGTAACTGCAAGGCTCAGAAGAGCCCACACACTCAGGTCTTAACCCCAGTGTGCTGAAAGTGTCAAAACATGTTTTTCAGCAGAAATAAACATGTTTCTGCAAGTTTGGTCAACCCCATGTAACTTATGTTGCAGTAACAGCTCACTTTTCAAAACGTGTTTTTCAGCCCGAAATAAACACGTATTTTCAGACAGCTGTATCCCTATGTAACTGCAAGGCTCAGAAGAGCCCACACACTCAGGTCTTAACCCCAGTGTGCTGAAAGTGTCAAAACATGTTTTTCAACAGAAATAAACATGTTTCTGCAAGTTTGGTCAACCCCATGTAACTTATGGGGCAGTAACAGCTCACTTTTCAAAACGTGTTTTTCAGCCCGAAATAAACGCGTTTTTTCAGACAGCTGTATCCCTATGTAACTGCAAGGCTCAGAAGAGCCCACACACTCAGGTCTTAACCCCAGTGTGCTGAAAGTGTCAAAACATGTTTTTCAGCAGAAATAAACATGTTTCTGCAAGTTTGGTCAACCCCATGTAACTTATGGGTCAGTAACAGCTCACTTTTCAAAACGTGTTTTTCAGCCCGAAATAAACGCGTTTTTTCAAACATCTGTATCCCTATGTAACTGCAAGGCTCAGAACAGCCCACACACTCAGGTCTTAACCCCAGTGTGCTGAAAGTGTCAAAACATGTTTTTCAGCAGAAATAAACATGTTTCTGCAAGTTTGGTCAACCCCATATAAGTTATGTTGCAGTAACAGCTCACTTTTCAAAACGTGTTTTTCAGCCCGAAATAAACGCGTTTTTTCAGACAGCTGTATCCCTATGTAACTGCAAGGCTCAGAAGAGCCCACACACTCAGGTCTTAACCCCAGTGTGCTGAAAGTGTCAAAACGTGTTTTTCAGCAGAAATAAACATGTTTCTGCAAGTTTGGTCAGCCCCATGTAAGTTATGGGTCAGTAACAGCTCACTTTTCAAAACGTGTTTTTCAGCCCGAAATAAACGCGTTTTTTCAGACATCTGTATCCCTATGTAACTGCAAGGCTCAGAAGAGCCCACACACTCAGGTCTTAACCCCAGTGTGCTGAAAGTGTCAAAACATGTTTTTCAGCAGAAATAAACATGTTTCTGCAAGTTTGGTCAACCCCATGTAACTTATGTTGCAGTAACAGCTCAGTTTTCAAAACGTGTTTTTCAGCCCGAAATAAACACGTTTTTTCAGACAGCTGTATCCCTATGTAACTGCAAGGCTCAGAAGAGCCCACACACTCAGGTCTTAACCCCAGTGTGCTGAAAGTGTAAAAACGTGTTTTTCAGCAGAAATAAACATGTTTCTGCAAGTTTGGTCAGCCCCATGTAAGTTATGGGTCAGTAACAGCTCACTTTTCAAAACGTGTTTTTCAGCCCGAAATAAACGCGTTTTTTCAGACAGCTGTATCCCTATGTAACTGCAAGGCTCAGAAGAGCCCACACACTCAGGTCTTAACCCCAGTGTGCTGAAAGTGTCAAAACATGTTTTTCAGCAGAAATAAACATGTTTCTGCAAGTTTGGTCAACCCCATGTAACTTATGGGGCAGTAACAGCTCACTTTTCAAAACGTGTTTTTCAGCCCGAAATAAACGCGTTTTTTCAGACAGCGGTATCCCTATGTAACTGAAGGCTCAGAAGAGCCCACACACTCAGGTCTTAACCCCAGTGTGCTGAAAGTGTCAAAACATGTTTTTCAGCAGAAATAAACATGTTTCTGCAAGTTTGGTCAACCCCATGTAACTTATGTTGCAGTAACAGCTAACTTTTCAAAACGTGTTTTTCAGCCCGAAATAAACACGTTTTTTCAGACAGCTGTATCCCTATGTAACTGCAAGGCTCAGAAGAGCCCACACACTCAGGTCTTAACCCCAGTGTGCTGAAAGTGTCAAATCGTGTTTTTCAGCAGAAATAAACATGTTTCTGCAAGTTTGGTCAGCCCCATGTAAGTTATGGGTCAGTAACAGCTCACTTTTCAAAACGTGTTTTTCAGCCCGAAATAAACGCGTTTTTTCAGACAGCTGTATCCCTATGTAACTGCAAGGCTCAGAAGAGCCCACACACTCAGGTCTTAACCCCAGTGTGCTGAAAGTGTCAAAACATGTTTTTCAGCAGAAATAAACATGTTTCTGCAAGTTTGGTCAACCCCATGTAACTTATGTTGCAGTAACAGCTCACTTTTCAAAACGTGTTTTTCAGCCCGAAATAAACACGTTTTTTCAGACAGCTGTATCCCTATGTAACTGCAAGGCTCAGAAGAGCCCACACACTCAGGTCTTAACCCCAGTGTGCTGAAAGTGTCAAAACATGTTTTTCAGCAGAAATAAACATGTTTCTGCAAGTTTGGTCAACCCCATGTAACTTATGGGTCAGTAACAGCTCACTTTTCAAAACGTGTTTTTCAGCCCGAAATAAACGCGTTTTTTCAGACATCTGTATCCCTATGTAACTGCAAGGCTCAGAACAGCCCACACACTCAGGTCTTAACCCCAGTGTGCTGAAAGTGTCAAAACATGTTTTTCAGCAGAAATAAACATGTTTCTGCAAGTTTGGTCAACCCCATATAAGTTATGTTGCAGTAACAGCTCACTTTTCAAAACGTGTTTTTCAGCCCGAAATAAACGCGTTTTTTCAGACAGCTGTATCCCTATGTAACTGCAAGGCTCAGAAGAGCCCACACACTCAGGTCTTAACCCCAGTGTGCTGAAAGTGTCAAATTGTGTTTTTCAGCAGAAATAAACATGTTTCTGCAAGTTTGGTCAGCCCCATGTAAGTTATGGGTCAGTAACAGCTCACTTTTCAAAACGTGTTTTTCAGCCCGAAATAAACGCGTTTTTTCAGACAGCTGTATCCCTATGTAACTGCAAGGCTCAGAAGAGCCCACACACTCAGGTCTTAACCCCAGTGTGCTGAAAGTGTCAAAACATGTTTTTCAGCAGAAATAAACATGTTTCTGCAAGTTTGGTCAACCCCATGTAACTTATGGGGCAGTAACAGCTCACTTTTCAAAACGTGTTTTTCAGCCCGAAATAAACGCGTTTTTTCAGACAGCTGTATCCCTATGTAACTGCAAGG
>NW_027167870.1:0-105690 GCF_040954835.1 Lepisosteus oculatus
AAAACGTGTTTTTCAGCCCGAAATAAACGCGTTTTTTTCAGACAACTGAATCTCCTTGTAACAGCAAGGCTCAGAAGAGCCCACCACTAAGCCCTTAACCCAGTGTCAAAGGTCAAACGTGTTTTCAGTCAGAAATAAATATGTTTCTGCAAGTTTGTCTACCCCATGTAAGTTATGGGGCAGTAACATCACACTTTTCAAAATTCGTGTTTTTCAGCCCGAAATAACGCGTTTTTTCAGACAACTGAATCTCCTTGTAACAGCAAGGCTCAGGAGAGCCCACACACTCACCCCTTAACCCCAGTGTGCAGAAAGGGCAAAACATGTTTTCAGCAGAAATAAACATGTTTCTGCAAGTGTCAATGTAATTTTGGGCAGTAACATCTCAACTTTTAAAACATGTTTTTCAGCCCGAAATAAAACGGTTTTTTCAGAAACTGAATCTCCTTGTAACAGCAAGGCTCAGAAGAGCCCACACACTAAGCCCTTAACCCCATGTGCAGAAAGGGTCAAAACGTGTTTTTCAGCAGAAACTAAATCATGTTTCTGCAAGTTTGGTCAACCCCATGTAAGTTATGGGGCAGTAACATCACACTTTTAAAACGTGTTTTTCAGCCCGAATAAACGCGTTTTTCAGACAACTGAATCTCCTTGTAACAGCAAGGCTCAGAAGAGCCCACACACTCAGCCCTTACCCCAGTGTGCAGAAAGGGTCAAAACATGTTTTTCAGCAGAAATAAAACATGTTTCTGCAAGTTTGGTCAACCCCATGTAAGTTATGGGGCAGTAACATCACACTTTTCAAAACATGTTTTTCAGCCGAAATAAACGCGTTTTTTCAGACATCTGAATCTCCTTGTAACAGCAAGGCTCAGAAGAGCCCACACACTAAGCCCTTAACCCCAGTGTGCAGAAAGGGTCAAAACGTGTTTTTCAGCAGAAATAAACATGTTTCTGCAAGTTTGGTCAACCCCATGTTAAGTTATGGGGCAGTAACATCACACTTTTCAAAACGTGTGTTTTCAGCCCGAAATAAACGCGTTTTTTCAGACAACTGAATCTCCTTGTAACAGCAAGGCTCAGAAGTGCCCACACACTCAGCCCTTAACCCCAGTGTGCAGAAAGGGTCAAAACGTGTTTTTCAGCAGAAATAAACATGTTTCTGCAAGTTTGGTCAACCCCATGTAAGTTATGGGCAGTAACATCACACTTTCAAAACATGTTTTTCAGCCCGAAATAAACGCGTTTTTTCAGACAACTGAATCTCCTTGTAACAGCAAGGCTCAGAAGAGCCCACACACTCAGCCCTTAACCCCAGTGTGCAGAAAGGGTCAAAACGTGTTTTTTCAGCAGAAATAAACATGTTTCTGCAAGTTTGGTCAACCCCATGTAAGTTATGGGGCAGTAACATCACACTTTTCAAAACGTGTTTTTCAGCCCGAAATAAACGCGTTTTTTTCAGACAACTGAATCTCCTTGTAACAGCAAGGCTCAGAAGAGCCCACACACTCAGCCCTTAACCCCAGTGTGCAGAAAGGGTCAAAACGTGTTTTTCAGCAGAAATAAACATGTTTCTGCAAGTTTGGTCAACCCATGTAAGTTATGGGGCAGTAACATCACACTTTTCAAAACGTGTTTTTCAGCCCGAAATAAACGCGTTTTTTCAGACAACTGAATCTCCTTGTAACAGCAAGGCTCAGAAGAGCCCACACACTCAGCCTTAACCCCAGTGTGCAGAAAGGGTCAAAACGTGTTTTTTCAGCAGAAATAAACATGTTTCTGCAAGTTTGGTCAACCCCATGTAAGTTATGGGCAGTAACATCACACTTTTCAAAACGTGTTTTTTCAGCCCGAAATAAACGCGTTTTTTCAGACAACTGAATCTCCTTGTAACAGCAAGGCTCAGAAGAGCCCACACACTCAGCCTTAACCCCAGTGTGCAGAAAGGGTCAAAACGTGTTTTTCAGCAGAAATAAACATGTTTCTGCAAGTTTGGTCAACCCCATGTAAGTTATGGGGCAGTAACATCACACTTTCAAAACGTGTTTTTCAGCCCGAAATAAACGCGTTTTTTCAGACAACTGAATCTCCTTGTAACAGCAAGGCTCAGAAGTGCCCACACACTCAGCCCTTAACCCCAGTGTGCAGAAAGGGTCAAAACGTGTTTTTCAGCAGAAATAAACATGTTTCTGCAAGTTTGGTCAACCCCATGTAAGTTATGGGGCAGTAACATCACACTTTTCAAACGTGTTTTTCAGCCCGAAATAAACGCGTTTTTTCAGACAACTGAATCTCCTTGTAACAGCAAGGCTCAGAAGTGCCCACACACTCAGCCCTTAACCCCAGTGTGCAGAAAGGGTCAAAACGTGTTTTTCAGCAGAAATAAACATGTTTCTGCAAGTTTGGTCAACCCCATGTAAGTTATGGGGCAGTAACATCACACTTTTCAAAACGTGTTTTTCAGCCCGAAATAAACGCGTTTTTTCAGACAACTGAATCTCCTTGTAACAGCAAGGCTCAGAAGTGCCCACACACTCAGCCCTTAACCCCAGTGTGCAGAAAGGGTCAAAACGTGTTTTTCAGCAGAAATAAACATGTTTCTGCAAGTTTGGTCAACCCCATGTAAGTTATGGGCAGTAACATCACACTTTTCAAAACGTGTTTTTCAGCCCGAAATAAACGCGTTTTTTCAGACAACTGAATCTCCTTGTAACAGCAAGGCTCAGAAGAGCCCACACACTCAGCCCTTAACCCCAGTGTGCAGAAAGGGTCAAAACGTGTTTTTCAGCAGAAATAAACATGTTTCTGCAAGTTTGGTCAACCCCATGTAAGTTATGGGGCAGTAACATCACACTTTTCAAAACGTGTTTTTCAGCCCGAAATAAACGCGTTTTTTCAGACAACTGAATCTCCTTGTAACAGCAAGGCTCAGAAGTGCCCACACACTCAGCCCTTAACCCCAGTGTGCAGAAAGGGTCAAAACGTGTTTTTCAGCAGAAATAAACATGTTTCTGCAAGTTTGGTCAACCCCATGTAAGTTATGGGGCAGTAACATCACACTTTTCAAAACGTGTTTTTCAGCCCGAAATAAACGCGTTTTTTCAGACAACTGAATCTCCTTGTAACAGCAAGGCTCAGAAGTGCCCACACACTCAGCCCTTAACCCCAGTGTGCAGAAAGGGTCAAAACGTGTTTTTCAGCAGAAATAAACATGTTTCTGCAAGTTTGGTCAACCCCATGTAAGTTATGGGGCAGTAACATCACACTTTTCAAAACGTGTTTTTCAGCCCGAAATAAACGCGTTTTTTCAGACAACTGAATCTCCTTGTAACAGCAAGGCTCAAGAAGTGCCCACACACTCAGCCCCTTAACCCCAGTTGCAGAAAGGGTCAAAACGTGTTTTTCAGCAGAAATAAACATGTTTCTGCAAGTTTGGTCAACCCCATGTAAGTTATGGGGCAGTAACATCACACTTTTCAAAACGTGTTTTTCAGCCCGAAATAAACGCGTTTTTTCAGACAACTGAATCTCCTTGTAACAGCAAGGCTCAGAAGTGCCCACACACTCAGCCCTTAACCCCAGTTTGCAGAAAGGGTCAAAACGTGTTTTTCAGCAGAAATAAACATGTTTCTGCAAGTTTGGTCAACCCCATGTAAGTTATGGGGCAGTAACATCACACTTTTCAAAACGTGTTTTTCAGCCGAAATAAACGCGTTTTTTCAGACAACTGAATCTCCTTGTAACAGCAAGGCTCAGAAGTGCCCACACACTCAGCCCTTAACCCCAGTGTGCAGAAAGGGTCAAAACGTGTTTTTCAGCAGAAATAAACATGTTTCTGCAAGTTTGGTCAACCCCATGTAAGTTATGGGGCAGTAACATCACACTTTTCAAAACGTGTTTTTCAGCCCGAAATAACGCGTTTTTTCAGACAACTGAATCTCCTTGTAACAGCAAGGCTCAGAAGTGCCCACACACTCAGCCCTTAACCCCAGTGTGCAGAAAGGGTCAAAACGTGTTTTTCAGCAGAAATAAACATGTTTCTGCAAGTTTGGTCAACCCCATGTAAGTTATGGGGCAGTAACATCACACTTTTCAAACGTGTTTTTCAGCCCGAAATAAACGCGTTTTTTCAGACAACTGAATCTCCTTGTAACAGCAAGGCTCAGAAGAGCCCACACACTCAGCCCTTAACCCCAGTGTGCAGAAAGGGTCAAAACGTGTTTTTCAGCAGAAATAAACATGTTTCTGCAAGTTTGGTCAACCCCATGTAAGTTATGGGGCAGTAACATCACACTTTTCAAAACGTGTTTTTCAGCCCGAAATAAACGCGTTTTTTCAGACAACTGAATCTCCTTGTAACAGCAAGGCTCAGAAGAGCCCACACACTCAGCCCTTAACCCCAGTGTGCAGAAAGGGTCAAAACGTGTTTTTCAGCAGAAATAAACATGTTTCTGCAAGTTTGGTCAACCCCATGTAAGTTATGGGGCAGTAACATCACACTTTTCAAAACGTGTTTTTCAGCCCGAAATAAACGCGTTTTTTCAGACAACTGAATCTCCTTGTAACAGCAAGGCTCAGAAGTGCCCACACACTCAGCCCTTAACCCCAGTGTGCAGAAAGGGTCAAAACGTGTTTTTCAGCAGAAATAAACATGTTTCTGCAAGTTTGGTCAACCCCATGTAAGTTATGGGGCAGTAACATCACACTTTTCAAAACGTGTTTTTCAGCCCGAAATAAACGCGTTTTTTCAGACAACTGAATCTCCTTGTAACAGCAAGGCTCAGAAGTGCCCACACACTCAGCCCTTAACCCCAGTGTGCAGAAAGGGTCAAAACGTGTTTTTCAGCAGAAATAAACATGTTTCTGCAAGTTTGGTCAACCCCATGTAAGTTATGGGGCAGTAACATCACACTTTTCAAAACGTGTTTTTTCAGCCCGAAATAAACGCGTTTTTTCAGACAACTGAATCTCCTTGTAACAGCAAGGCTCAGAAGTGCCCACACACTCAGCCCTTAACCCCAGTTTGCAGAAAGGGTCAAAACGTGTTTTTCAGCAGAAATAAACATGTTTCTGCAAGTTTGGTCAACCCCATGTAAGTTATGGGGCAGTAACATCACACTTTTCAAAACGTGTTTTTCAGCCCGAAATAAACGCGTTTTTTCAGACAACTGAATCTCCTTGTAACAGCAAGGCTCAGAAGTGCCCACACACTCAGCCCTTAACCCCAGTGTGCAGAAAGGGTCAAAACGTGTTTTTCAGCAGAAATAAACATGTTTCTGCAAGTTTGGTCAACCCATGTAAGTTATGGGGCAGTAACATCACACTTTTCAAAACGTGTTTTTCAGCCCGAAATAAACGCGTTTTTTCAGACAACTGAATCTCCTTGTAACAGCAAGGCTCAGAAGTGCCCACACACTCAGCCCTTAACCCCAGTTGCAGAAAGGGTCAAAACGTGTTTTTCAGCAGAAATAAAATGTTTCTGCAAGTTTGGTCAACCCCATGTAAGTTATGGGGCAGTAACATCACACTTTTCAAAACGTGTTTTTCAGCCCGAAATAAACGCGTTTTTTCAGACAACTGAATCTCCTTGTAACAGCAAGGCTCAGAAGTGCCCACACACTCAGCCCTTAACCCCAGTGTGCAGAAAGGGTCAAAACGTGTTTTTCAGCAGAAATAAACATGTTTCTGCAAGTTTGGTCAACCCCATGTAAGTTATGGGGCAGTAACATCACACTTTTCAAAACGTGTTTTTCAGCCCGAAATAAACGCGTTTTTTCAGACAACTGAATCTCCTTGTAACAGCAAGGCTCAGAAGTGCCCACACACTCAGCCCTTAACCCCAGTTTGCAGAAAGGGTCAAAACGTGTTTTTCAGCAGAAATAAACATGTTTCTGCAAGTTTGGTCAACCCCATGTAAGTTATGGGGCAGTAACATCACACTTTTCAAAACGTGTTTTTCAGCCCGAAATAAACGCGTTTTTTCAGACAACTGAATCTCCTTGTAACAGCAAGGCTCAGAAGTGCCCACACACTCAGCCCTTAACCCCAGTGTGCAGAAAGGGTCAAAACGTGTTTTTCAGCAGAAATAAACATGTTTCTGCAAGTTTGGTCAACCCCATGTAAGTTATGGGGCAGTAACATCACACTTTTCAAAACGTGTTTTTCAGCCCGAAATAAACGCGTTTTTTCAGACAACTGAATCTCCTTGTAACAGCAAGGCTCAGAAGTGCCCACACACTCAGCCCTTAACCCCAGTTTGCAGAAAGGGTCAAAACGTGTTTTTCAGCAGAAATAAACATGTTTCTGCAAGTTTGGTCAACCCCATGTAAGTTATGGGGCAGTAACATCACACTTTTCAAAACGTGTTTTTCAGCCCGAAATAAACGCGTTTTTTCAGACAACTGAATCTCCTTGTAACAGCAAGGCTCAGAAGAGCCCACACACTCAGCCCTTAACCCCAGTGTGCAGAAAGGGTCAAAACGTGTTTTTCAGCAGAAATAAACATGTTTCTGCAAGTTTGGTCAACCCCATGTAAGTTATGGGGCAGTAACATCACACTTTTCAAAACGTGTTTTTCAGCCCGAAATAAACGCGTTTTTTCAGACAACTGAATCTCCTTGTAACAGCAAGGCTCAGAAGAGCCCACACACTCAGCCCTTAACCCCAGTGTGCAGAAAGGGTCAAAACGTGTTTTTCAGCAGAAATAAACATGTTTCTGCAAGTTTGGTCAACCCCATGTAAGTTATGGGGCAGTAACATCACACTTTTCAAAACGTGTTTTTCAGCACGAAATAAACGCGTTTTTTCAGACAACTGAATCTACTTGTAACAGCAAGGCTCAGAAGTGCCCACACACTCAGCCCTTAACCCCAGTGTGCAGAAAGGGTCAAAACGTGTTTTTCAGCAGAAATAAACATGTTTCTGCAAGTTTGGTCAACCCCATGTAAGTTATGGGGCAGTAACATCACACTTTTCAAAACGTGTTTTTCAGCCCGAAATAAACGCGTTTTTTCAGACAACTGAATCTACTTGTAACAGCAAGGCTCAGAAGTGCCCACACACTCAGCCCTTAACCCCAGTGTGCAGAAAGGGTCAAAACGTGTTTTTCAGCAGAAATAAACATGTTTCTGCAAGTTTGGTCAACCCCATGTAAGTTATGGGGCAGTAACATCACACTTTTCAAAACGTGTTTTTCAGCCCTAAACGCGTTTTTTCAGACAACTGAATCTCCTTGTAACAGCAAGGCTCAGAAGAGCCCACACACTCACCCCTTAACCCCAGTGTGCAGAAAGGGTCAAAACGTGTTTTTCAGCAGAAATAAACATGTTTCTGCAAGTTTGGTCAACCCCATGTAAGTTATGGGGCAGTAACATCACACTTTTCAAAACGTGTTTTTCAGCCCGAAATAAACGCGTTTTTTCAGACAACTGAATCTCCTTGTAACAGCAAGGCTCAGAAGTGCCCACACACTCAGCCCTTAACCCCAGTTTGCAGAAAGGGTCAAAACGTGTTTTTCAGCAGAAATAAACATGTTTCTGCAAGTTTGGTCAACCCCATGTAAGTTATGGGGCAGTAACATCACACTTTTCAAAACGTGTTTTTCAGCCCGAAATAAACGCGTTTTTTCAGACAACTGAATCTCCTTGTAACAGCAAGGCTCAGAAGAGCCCACACACTCAGCCCTTAACCCCAGTGTGCAGAAAGGGTCAAAACGTGTTTTTCAGCAGAAATAAACATGTTTCTGCAAGTTTGGTCAACCCCATGTAAGTTATGGGGCAGTAACATCACACTTTTCAAAACGTGTTTTTCAGCCCGAAATAAACGCGTTTTTTCAGACAACTGAATCTCCTTGTAACAGCAAGGCTCAGAAGAGCCCACACACTCAGCCCTTAACCCCAGTGTGCAGAAAGGGTCAAAACGTGTTTTTCAGCAGAAATAAACATGTTTCTGCAAGTTTGGTCAACCCCATGTAAGTTATGGGGCAGTAACATCACACTTTTCAAAACGTGTTTTTCAGCCCGAAATAAACGCGTTTTTTCAGACAACTGAATCTCCTTGTAACAGCAAGGCTCAGAAGAGCCCACACACTCACCCCTTAACCCCAGTGTGCAGAAAGGGTCAAAACATGTTTTTCAGCAGAAATAAACATGTTTCTGCAAGTTTGGTCAACCCCATGTAAGTTATGGGGCAGTAACATCACACTTTTCAAAACATGTTTTTCAGCCCGAAATAAACGCGTTTTTTCAGACATCTGAATCTCCTTGTAACAGCAAGGCTCAGAAGAGCCCACACACTAAGCCCTTAACCCCATTGTGCAGAAAAGGTCAAAACGTGTTTTTCAGCAGAAATAAACATGTTTCTGCAAGTTTGGTCAACCCCATGTAAGTTATGGGGCAGTAACATCACACTTTTCAAAACGTGTTTTTCAGCCCGAAATAAACGCGTTTTTTCAGACAACTGAATCTCCTTGTAACAGCAAGGCTCAGAAGAGCCCACACACTCAGCCCTTAACCCCAGTGTGCAGAAAGGGTCAAAACGTGTTTTTCAGCAGAAATAAACATGTTTCTGCAAGTTTGGTCAACCCCATGTAAGTTATGGGGCAGTAACATCACACTTTTCAAAACATGTTTTTCAGCCCGAAATAAACGCGTTTTTTCAGACAACTGAATCTCCTTGTAACAGGAAGGCTCAGAAGAGCCCACACACTCAGCCCTTAACCCCAGTGTGCAGAAAGGGTCAAAACGTGTTTTTCAGCAGAAATAAACATGTTTCTGCAAGTTTGGTCAACCCCATGTAAGTTATGGGGCAGTAACATCACACTTTTCAAAACGTGTTTTTCAGCCCGAAATAAACGCGTTTTTTCAGACAACTGAATCTACTTGTAAAAGCAAGGCTCAGAAGTGCCCACACACTCAGCCCTTAACCCCAGTGTGCAGAAAGGGTCAAAACGTGTTTTTCAGCAGAAATAAACATGTTTCTGCAAGTTTGGTCAACCCCATGTAAGTTATGGGGCAGTAACATCACACTTTTCAAAACGTGTTTTTCAGCCCGAAATAAACGCGTTTTTTCAGACAACTGAATCTCCTTGTAACAGCAAGGCTCAGAAGTGCCCACACACTCAGCCCTTAACCCCAGTTTGCAGAAAGGGTCAAAACGTGTTTTTCAGCAGAAATAAACATGTTTCTGCAAGTTTGGTCAACCCCATGTAAGTTATGGGGCAGTAACATCACACTTCTCAAAACGTGTTTTTCAGCCCGAAATAAACGCGTTTTTTCAGACAACTGAATCTCCTTGTAACAGCAAGGCTCAGAAGAGCCCACACACTCAGCCCTTAACCCCAGTGTGCAGAAAGGGTCAAAACGTGTTTTTCAGCAGAAATAAACATGTTTCTGCAAGTTTGGTCAACCCCATGTAAGTTATGGGGCAGTAACATCACACTTTTCAAAACGTGTTTTTCAGCCCGAAATAAACGCGTTTTTTCAGACAACTGAATCTCCTTGTAACAGCAAGGCTCAGAAGAGCCCACACACTCAGCCCTTAACCCCAGTGTGCAGAAAGGGTCAAAACGTGTTTTTCAGCAGAAATAAACATGTTTCTGCAAGTTTGGTCAACCCCATGTAAGTTATGGGGCAGTAACATCACACTTTTCAAAACGTGTTTTTCAGCCCGAAATAAACGCGTTTTTTCAGACAACTGAATCTCCTTGTAACAGCAAGGCTCAGAAGTGCCCACACACTCAGCCCTTAACCCCAGTGTGCAGAAAGGGTCAAAACGTTTTTTTCAGCAGAAATAAACATGTTTCTGCAAGTTTGGTCAACCCCATGTAAGTTATGGGGCAGTAACATCACACTTTTCAAAACGTGTTTTTCAGCCCGAAATAAACGCGTTTTTTCAGACAACTGAATCTCCTTGTAACAGCAAGGCTCAGAAGTGCCCACACACTCAGCCCTTAACCCCAGTTTGCAGAAAGGGTCAAAACGTGTTTTTCAGCAGAAATAAACATGTTTCTGCAAGTTTGGTCAACCCCATGTAAGTTATGGGGCAGTAACATCACACTTTTCAAAACGTGTTTTTCAGCCCGAAATAAACGCGTTTTTTCAGACAACTGAATCTCCTTGTAACAGCAAGGCTCAGAAGAGCCCACACACTCAGCCCTTAACCCCAGTGTGCAGAAAGGGTCAAAACGTGTTTTTCAGCAGAAATAAACATGTTTCTGCAAGTTTGGTCAACCCCATGTAAGTTATGGGGCAGTAACATCACACTTTTCAAAACGTGTTTTTCAGCCCGAAATAAACGCGTTTTTTCAGACAACTGAATCTCCTTGTAACAGCAAGGCTCAGAAGAGCCCACACACTCAGCCCTTAACCCCAGTGTGCAGAAAGGGTCAAAACGTGTTTTTCAGCAGAAATAAACATGTTTCTGCAAGTTTGGTCAACCCCATGTAAGTTATGGGGCAGTAACATCACACTTTTCAAAACGTGTTTTTCAGCACGAAATAAACGCGTTTTTTCAGACAACTGAATCTACTTGTAACAGCAAGGCTCAGAAGTGCCCACACACTCAGCCCTTAACCCCAGTGTGCAGAAAGGGTCAAAACGTGTTTTTCAGCAGAAATAAACATGTTTCTGCAAGTTTGGTCAACCCCATGTAAGTTATGGGGCAGTAACATCACACTTTTCAAAACGTGTTTTTCAGCCCGAAATAAACGCGTTTTTTCAGACAACTGAATCTACTTGTAACAGCAAGGCTCAGAAGTGCCCACACACTCAGCCCTTAACCCCAGTGTGCAGAAAGGGTCAAAACGTGTTTTTCAGCAGAAATAAACATGTTTCTGCAAGTTTGGTCAACCCCATGTAAGTTATGGGGCAGTAACATCACACTTTTCAAAACGTGTTTTTCAGCCCGAAATAAACGCGTTTTTTCAGACAACTGAATCTACTTGTAACAGCAAGGCTCAGAAGTGCCCACACACTCAGCCCTTAACCCCAGTGTGCAGAAAGGGTCAAAACGTGTTTTTCAGCAGAAATAAACATGTTTCTGCAAGTTTGGTCAACCCCATGTAAGTTATGGGGCAGTAACATCACACTTTTCAAAACGTGTTTTTCAGCCCGAAATAAACGCGTTTTTTCAGACAACTGAATCTCCTTGTAACAGCAAGGCTCAGAAGAGCCCACACACTCACCCCTTAACCCCAGTGTGCAGAAAGGGTCAAAACGTGTTTTTCAGCAGAAATAAACATGTTTCTGCAAGTTTGGTCAACCCCATGTAAGTTATGGGGCAGTAACATCACACTTTTCAAAACGTGTTTTTCAGCCCGAAATAAACGCGTTTTTTCAGACAACTGAATCTCCTTGTAACAGCAAGGCTCAGAAGTGCCCACACACTCAGCCCTTAACCCCAGTTTGCAGAAAGGGTCAAAACGTGTTTTTCAGCAGAAATAAACATGTTTCTGCAAGTTTGGTCAACCCCATGTAAGTTATGGGGCAGTAACATCACACTTTTCAAAACGTGTTTTTCAGCCCGAAATAAACGCGTTTTTTCAGACAACTGAATCTCCTTGTAACAGCAAGGCTCAGAAGAGCCCACACACTCAGCCCTTAACCCCAGTGTGCAGAAAGGGTCAAAACGTGTTTTTCAGCAGAAATAAACATGTTTCTGCAAGTTTGGTCAACCCCATGTAAGTTATGGGGCAGTAACATCACACTTTTCAAAACGTGTTTTTCAGCCCGAAATAAACGCGTTTTTTCAGACAACTGAATCTCCTTGTAACAGCAAGGCTCAGAAGAGCCCACACACTCAGCCCTTAACCCCAGTGTGCAGAAAGGGTCAAAACGTGTTTTTCAGCAGAAATAAACATGTTTCTGCAAGTTTGGTCAACCCCATGTAAGTTATGGGGCAGTAACATCACACTTTTCAAAACGTGTTTTTCAGCCCGAAATAAACGCGTTTTTTCAGACAACTGAATCTCCTTGTAACAGCAAGGCTCAGAAGAGCCCACACACTCACCCCTTAACCCCAGTGTGCAGAAAGGGTCAAAACATGTTTTTCAGCAGAAATAAACATGTTTCTGCAAGTTTGGTCAACCCCATGTAAGTTATGGGGCAGTAACATCACACTTTTCAAAACATGTTTTTCAGCCCGAAATAAACGCGTTTTTTCAGACATCTGAATCTCCTTGTAACAGCAAGGCTCAGAAGAGCCCACACACTAAGCCCTTAACCCCATTGTGCAGAAAAGGTCAAAACGTGTTTTTCAGCAGAAATAAACATGTTTCTGCAAGTTTGGTCAACCCCATGTAAGTTATGGGGCAGTAACATCACACTTTTCAAAACGTGTTTTTCAGCCCGAAATAAACGCGTTTTTTCAGACAACTGAATCTCCTTGTAACAGCAAGGCTCAGAAGAGCCCACACACTCAGCCCTTAACCCCAGTGTGCAGAAAGGGTCAAAACGTGTTTTTCAGCAGAAATAAACATGTTTCTGCAAGTTTGGTCAACCCCATGTAAGTTATGGGGCAGTAACATCACACTTTTCAAAACATGTTTTTCAGCCCGAAATAAACGCGTTTTTTCAGACAACTGAATCTCCTTGTAACAGGAAGGCTCAGAAGAGCCCACACACTCAGCCCTTAACCCCAGTGTGCAGAAAGGGTCAAAACGTGTTTTTCAGCAGAAATAAACATGTTTCTGCAAGTTTGGTCAACCCCATGTAAGTTATGGGGCAGTAACATCACACTTTTCAAAACGTGTTTTTCAGCCCGAAATAAACGCGTTTTTTCAGACAACTGAATCTACTTGTAAAAGCAAGGCTCAGAAGTGCCCACACACTCAGCCCTTAACCCCAGTGTGCAGAAAGGGTCAAAACGTGTTTTTCAGCAGAAATAAACATGTTTCTGCAAGTTTGGTCAACCCCATGTAAGTTATGGGGCAGTAACATCACACTTTTCAAAACGTGTTTTTCAGCCCGAAATAAACGCGTTTTTTCAGACAACTGAATCTCCTTGTAACAGCAAGGCTCAGAAGTGCCCACACACTCAGCCCTTAACCCCAGTTTGCAGAAAGGGTCAAAACGTGTTTTTCAGCAGAAATAAACATGTTTCTGCAAGTTTGGTCAACCCCATGTAAGTTATGGGGCAGTAACATCACACTTCTCAAAACGTGTTTTTCAGCCCGAAATAAACGCGTTTTTTCAGACAACTGAATCTCCTTGTAACAGCAAGGCTCAGAAGAGCCCACACACTCAGCCCTTAACCCCAGTGTGCAGAAAGGGTCAAAACGTGTTTTTCAGCAGAAATAAACATGTTTCTGCAAGTTTGGTCAACC
This sequence comes from Lepisosteus oculatus, assembly GCF_040954835.1. Classification (NCBI taxonomy): domain Eukaryota; kingdom Metazoa; phylum Chordata; class Actinopteri; order Semionotiformes; family Lepisosteidae; genus Lepisosteus; species Lepisosteus oculatus. The sequence goes on from NW_027167870.1 coordinate 13,322, forward strand.
CCATGTAAGTTATGGGGCAGTAACATCACACTTTTCAAAACGTGTTTTTCAGCCCGAAATAAACGCGTTTTTTCAGACAACTGAATCTCCTTGTAACAGCAAGGCTCAGAAGAGCCCACACACTCAGCCCTTAACCCCAGTGTGCAGAAAGGGTCAAAACGTGTTTTTCAGCAGAAATAAACATGTTTCTGCAAGTTTGGTCAACCCCATGTAAGTTATGGGGCAGTAACATCACACTTTTCAAAACGTGTTTTTCAGCCCGAAATAAACGCGTTTTTTCAGACAACTGAATCTCCTTGTAACAGCAAGGCTCAGAAGTGCCCACACACTCAGCCCTTAACCCCAGTGTGCAGAAAGGGTCAAAACGTGTTTTTCAGCAGAAATAAACATGTTTCTGCAAGTTTGGTCAACCCCATGTAAGTTATGGGGCAGTAACATCACACTTTTCAAAACGTGTTTTTCAGCCCGAAATAAACGCGTTTTTTCAGACAACTGAATCTCCTTGTAACAGCAAGGCTCAGAAGTGCCCACACACTCAGCCCTTAACCCCAGTTTGCAGAAAGGGTCAAAACGTGTTTTTCAGCAGAAATAAACATGTTTCTGCAAGTTTGGTCAACCCCATGTAAGTTATGGGGCAGTAACATCACACTTTTCAAAACGTGTTTTTCAGCCCGAAATAAACGCGTTTTTTCAGACAACTGAATCTCCTTGTAACAGCAAGGCTCAGAAGAGCCCACACACTCAGCCCTTAACCCCAGTGTGCAGAAAGGGTCAAAACGTGTTTTTCAGCAGAAATAAACATGTTTCTGCAAGTTTGGTCAACCCCATGTAAGTTATGGGGCAGTAACATCACACTTTTCAAAACGTGTTTTTCAGCCCGAAATAAACGCGTTTTTTCAGACAACTGAATCTCCTTGTAACAGCAAGGCTCAGAAGAGCCCACACACTCAGCCCTTAACCCCAGTGTGCAGAAAGGGTCAAAACGTGTTTTTCAGCAGAAATAAACATGTTTCTGCAAGTTTGGTCAACCCCATGTAAGTTATGGGGCAGTAACATCACACTTTTCAAAACGTGTTTTTCAGCACGAAATAAACGCGTTTTTTCAGACAACTGAATCTACTTGTAACAGCAAGGCTCAGAAGTGCCCACACACTCAGCCCTTAACCCCAGTGTGCAGAAAGGGTCAAAACGTGTTTTTCAGCAGAAATAAACATGTTTCTGCAAGTTTGGTCAACCCCATGTAAGTTATGGGGCAGTAACATCACACTTTTCAAAACGTGTTTTTCAGCCCGAAATAAACGCGTTTTTTCAGACAACTGAATCTCCTTGTAACAGCAAGGCTCAGAAGAGCCCACACACTCAGCCCTTAACCCCAGTGTGCAGAAAGGGTCAAAACGTGTTTTTCAGCAGAAATAAACATGTTTCTGCAAGTTTGGTCAACCCCATGTAAGTTATGGGGCAGTAACATCACACTTTTCAAAACGTGTTTTTCAGCCCGAAATAAACGCGTTTTTTCAGACAACTGAATCTCCTTGTAACAGCAAGGCTCAGAAGAGCCCACACACTCAGCCCTTAACCCCAGTGTGCAGAAAGGGTCAAAACGTGTTTTTCAGCAGAAATAAACATGTTTCTGCAAGTTTGGTCAACCCCATGTAAGTTATGGGGCAGTAACATCACACTTTTCAAAACGTGTTTTTCAGCACGAAATAAACGCGTTTTTTCAGACAACTGAATCTCCTTGTAACAGCAAGGCTCAGAAGAGCCCACACACTCACCCCTTAACCCCAGTGTGCAGAAAGGGTCAAAACATGTTTTTCAGCAGAAATAAACATGTTTCTGCAAGTTTGGTCAACCCCATGTAAGTTATGGGGCAGTAACATCACACTTTTCAAAACATGTTTTTCAGCCCGAAATAAACGCGTTTTTTCAGACATCTGAATCTCCTTGTAACAGCAAGGCTCAGAAGAGCCCACACACTAAGCCCTTAACCCCATTGTGCAGAAAAGGTCAAAACGTGTTTTTCAGCAGAAATAAACATGTTTCTGCAAGTTTGGTCAACCCCATGTAAGTTATGGGGCAGTAACATCACACTTTTCAAAACGTGTTTTTCAGCCCGAAATAAACGCGTTTTTTCAGACAACTGAATCTACTTGTAAAAGCAAGGCTCAGAAGTGCCCACACACTCAGCCCTTAACCCCAGTGTGCAGAAAGGGTCAAAACGTGTTTTTCAGCAGAAATAAACATGTTTCTGCAAGTTTGGTCAACCCCATGTAAGTTATGGGGCAGTAACATCACACTTTTCAAAACGTGTTTTTCAGCCCGAAATAAACGCGTTTTTTCAGACAACTGAATCTCCTTGTAACAGCAAGGCTCAGAAGTGCCCACACACTCAGCCCTTAACCCCAGTTTGCAGAAAGGGTCAAAACGTGTTTTTCAGCAGAAATAAACATGTTTCTGCAAGTTTGGTCAACCCCATGTAAGTTATGGGGCAGTAACATCACACTTCTCAAAACGTGTTTTTCAGCCCGAAATAAACGCGTTTTTTCAGACAACTGAATCTCCTTGTAACAGCAAGGCTCAGAAGAGCCCACACACTCAGCCCTTAACCCCAGTGTGCAGAAAGGGTCAAAACGTGTTTTTCAGCAGAAATAAACATGTTTCTGCAAGTTTGGTCAACCCCATGTAAGTTATGGGGCAGTAACATCACACTTTTCAAAACGTGTTTTTCAGCCCGAAATAAACGCGTTTTTTCAGACAACTGAATCTCCTTGTAACAGCAAGGCTCAGAAGAGCCCACACACTCAGCCCTTAACCCCAGTGTGCAGAAAGGGTCAAAACGTGTTTTTCAGCAGAAATAAACATGTTTCTGCAAGTTTGGTCAACCCCATGTAAGTTATGGGGCAGTAACATCACACTTTTCAAAACGTGTTTTTCAGCCCGAAATAAACGCGTTTTTTCAGACAACTGAATCTCCTTGTAACAGCAAGGCTCAGAAGTGCCCACACACTCAGCCCTTAACCCCAGTGTGCAGAAAGGGTCAAAACGTGTTTTTCAGCAGAAATAAACATGTTTCTGCAAGTTTGGTCAACCCCATGTAAGTTATGGGGCAGTAACATCACACTTTTCAAAACGTGTTTTTCAGCCCGAAATAAACCCGTTTTTTCAGACAACTGAATCTCCTTGTAACAGCAAGGCTCAGAAGTGCCCACACACTCAGCCCTTAACCCCAGTTTGCAGAAAGGGTCAAAACGTGTTTTTCAGCAGAAATAAACATGTTTCTGCAAGTTTGGTCAACCCCATGTAAGTTATGGGGCAGTAACATCACACTTTTCAAAACGTATTTTTCAGCCCGAAATAAACGCGTTTTTTCAGACAACTGAATCTCCTTGTAACAGCAAGGCTCAGAAGTGCCCACACACTCAGCCCTTAACCCCAGTGTGCAGAAAGGGTCAAAACGTGTTTTTCAGCAGAAATAAACATGTTTCTGCAAGTTTGGTCAACCCCATGTAAGTTATGGGGCAGTAACATCACACTTTTCAAAACGTGTTTTTCAGCCCGAAATAAACGCGTTTTTTCAGACAACTGAATCTCCTTGTAACAGCAAGGCTCAGAAGTGCCCACACACTCAGCCCTTAACCCCAGTTTGCAGAAAGGGTCAAAACGTGTTTTTCAGCAGAAATAAACATGTTTCTGCAAGTTTGGTCAACCCCATGTAAGTTATGGGGCAGTAACATCACACTTTTCAAAACGTGTTTTTCAGCCCGAAATAAACGCGTTTTTTCAGACAACTGAATCTCCTTGTAACAGCAAGGCTCAGAAGAGCCCACACACTCAGCCCTTAACCCCAGTGTGCAGAAAGGGTCAAAACGTGTTTTTCAGCAGAAATAAACATGTTTCTGCAAGTTTGGTCAACCCCATGTAAGTTATGGGGCAGTAACATCACACTTTTCAAAACGTGTTTTTCAGCCCGAAATAAACGCGTTTTTTCAGACAACTGAATCTCCTTGTAACAGCAAGGCTCAGAAGAGCCCACACACTCAGCCCTTAACCCCAGTGTGCAGAAAGGGTCAAAACGTGTTTTTCAGCAGAAATAAACATGTTTCTGCAAGTTTGGTCAACCCCATGTAAGTTATGGGGCAGTAACATCACACTTTTCAAAACGTGTTTTTCAGCACGAAATAAACGCGTTTTTTCAGACAACTGAATCTACTTGTAACAGCAAGGCTCAGAAGTGCCCACACACTCAGCCCTTAACCCCAGTTTGCAGAAAGGGTCAAAACGTGTTTTTCAGCAGAAATAAACATGTTTCTGCAAGTTTGGTCAACCCCATGTAAGTTATGGGGCAGTAACATCACACTTTTCAAAACGTGTTTTTCAGCCCGAAATAAACGCGTTTTTTCAGACAACTGAATCTACTTGTAACAGCAAGGCTCAGAAGTGCCCACACACTCAGCCCTTAACCCCAGTGTGCAGAAAGGGTCAAAACGTGTTTTTCAGCAGAAATAAACATGTTTCTGCAAGTTTGGTCAACCCCATGTAAGTTATGGGGCAGTAACATCACACTTTTCAAAACGTGTTTTTCAGCCCGAAATAAACGCGTTTTTTCAGACAACTGAATCTCCTTGTAACAGCAAGGCTCAGAAGAGCCCACACACTCACCCCTTAACCCCAGTGTGCAGAAAGGGTCAAAACGTGTTTTTCAGCAGAAATAAACATGTTTCTGCAAGTTTGGTCAACCCCATGTAAGTTATGGGGCAGTAACATCACACTTTTCAAAACGTGTTTTTCAGCCCGAAATAAACGCGTTTTTTCAGACAACTGAATCTCCTTGTAACAGCAAGGCTCAGAAGTGCCCACACACTCAGCCCTTAACCCCAGTTTGCAGAAAGGGTCAAAACGTGTTTTTCAGCAGAAATAAACATGTTTCTGCAAGTTTGGTCAACCCCATGTAAGTTATGGGGCAGTAACATCACACTTTTCAAAACGTGTTTTTCAGCCCGAAATAAACGCGTTTTTTCAGACAACTGAATCTCCTTGTAACAGCAAGGCTCAGAAGAGCCCACACACTCAGCCCTTAACCCCAGTGTGCAGAAAGGGTCAAAACGTGTTTTTCAGCAGAAATAAACATGTTTCTGCAAGTTTGGTCAACCCCATGTAAGTTATGGGGCAGTAACATCACACTTTTCAAAACGTGTTTTTCAGCCCGAAATAAACGCGTTTTTTCAGACAACTGAATCTCCTTGTAACAGCAAGGCTCAGAAGTGCCCACACACTCAGCCCTTAACCCCAGTTTGCAGAAAGGGTCAAAACGTGTTTTTCAGCAGAAATAAACATGTTTCTGCAAGTTTGGTCAACCCCATGTAAGTTATGGGGCAGTAACATCACACTTTTCAAAACGTGTTTTTCAGCCCGAAATAAACGCGTTTTTTCAGACAACTGAATCTCCTTGTAACAGCAAGGCTCAGAAGAGCCCACACACTCAGCCCTTAACCCCAGTGTGCAGAAAGGGTCAAAACGTGTTTTTCAGCAGAAATAAACATGTTTCTGCAAGTTTGGTCAACCCCATGTAAGTTATGGGGCAGTAACATCACACTTTTCAAAACATGTTTTTCAGCCCGAAATAAACGCGTTTTTTCAGACAACTGAATCTCCTTGTAACAGCAAGGCTCAGAAGAGCCCACACACTAAGCCCTTAACCCCAGTGTGCAGAAAGGGTCAAAACGTGTTTTTCAGCAGAAATAAACATGTTTCTGCAAGTTTGGTCAACCCCATGTAAGTTATGGGGCAGTAACATCACACTTTTCAAAACGTGTTTTTCAGCCCGAAATAAACGCGTTTTTTCAGACAACTGAATCTCCTTGTAACAGCAAGGCTCAGAAGTGCCCACACACTCAGCCCTTAACCCCAGTGTGCAGAAAGGGTCAAAACGTGTTTTTCAGCAGAAATAAACATGTTTCTGCAAGTTTGGTCAACCCCATGTAAGTTATGGGGCAGTAACATCACACTTTTCAAAACGTGTTTTTCAGCCCGAAATAAACGCGTTTTTTCAGACAACTGAATCTCCTTGTAACAGCAAGGCTCAGAAGTGCCCACACACTCAGCCCTTAACCCCAGTGTGCAGAAAGGGTCAAAACGTGTTTTTCAGCAGAAATAAACATGTTTCTGCAAGTTTGGTCAACCCCATGTAAGTTATGGGGCAGTAACATCACACTTTTCAAAACGTGTTTTTCAGCCCGAAATAAACGCGTTTTTTCAGACAACTGAATCTCCTTGTAACAGCAAGGCTCAGAAGAGCCCACACACTCAGCCCTTAACCCCAGTGTGCAGAAAGGGTCAAAACGTGTTTTTCAGCAGAAATAAACATGTTTCTGCAAGTTTGGTCAACCCCATGTAAGTTATGGGGCAGTAACATCACACTTTTCAAAACGTGTTTTTCAGCCCGAAATAAACGCGTTTTTTCAGACAACTGAATCTCCTTGTAACAGCAAGGCTCAGAAGAGCCCACACACTCACCCCTTAACCCCAGTGTGCAGAAAGGGTCAAAACGTGTTTTTCAGCAGAAATAAACATGTTTCTGCAAGTTTGGTCAACCCCATGTAAGTTATGGGGCAGTAACATCACACTTTTCAAAACGTGTTTTTCAGCCCGAAATAAACGCGTTTTTTCAGACAACTGAATCTCCTTGTAACAGCAAGGCTCAGAAGTGCCCACACACTCAGCCCTTAACCCCAGTTTGCAGAAAGGGTCAAAACGTGTTTTTCAGCAGAAATAAACATGTTTCTGCAAGTTTGGTCAACCCCATGTAAGTTATGGGGCAGTAACATCACACTTTTCAAAACGTGTTTTTCAGCCCGAAATAAACGCGTTTTTTCAGACAACTGAATCTCCTTGTAACAGCAAGGCTCAGAAGAGCCCACACACTCAGCCCTTAACCCCAGTGTGCAGAAAGGGTCAAAACGTGTTTTTCAGCAGAAATAAACATGTTTCTGCAAGTTTGGTCAACCCCATGTAAGTTATGGGGCAGTAACATCACACTTTTCAAAACGTGTTTTTCAGCCCGAAATAAACGCGTTTTTTCAGACAACTGAATCTCCTTGTAACAGCAAGGCTCAGAAGAGCCCACACACTCAGCCCTTAACCCCAGTGTGCAGAAAGGGTCAAAACGTGTTTTTCAGCAGAAATAAACATGTTTCTGCAAGTTTGGTCAACCCCATGTAAGTTATGGGGCAGTAACATCACACTTTTCAAAACGTGTTTTTCAGCCCGAAATAAACGCGTTTTTTCAGACAACTGAATCTCCTTGTAACAGCAAGGCTCAGAAGAGCCCACACACTCACCCCTTAACCCCAGTGTGCAGAAAGGGTCAAAACATGTTTTTCAGCAGAAATAAACATGTTTCTGCAAGTTTGGTCAACCCCATGTAAGTTATGGGGCAGTAACATCACACTTTTCAAAACATGTTTTTCAGCCCGAAATAAACGCGTTTTTTCAGACATCTGAATCTCCTTGTAACAGCAAGGCTCAGAAGAGCCCACACACTAAGCCCTTAACCCCATTGTGCAGAAAAGGTCAAAACGTGTTTTTCAGCAGAAATAAACATGTTTCTGCAAGTTTGGTCAACCCCATGTAAGTTATGGGGCAGTAACATCACACTTTTCAAAACGTGTTTTTCAGCCCGAAATAAACGCGTTTTTTCAGACAACTGAATCTCCTTGTAACAGCAAGGCTCAGAAGAGCCCACACACTCAGCCCTTAACCCCAGTGTGCAGAAAGGGTCAAAACGTGTTTTTCAGCAGAAATAAACATGTTTCTGCAAGTTTGGTCAACCCCATGTAAGTTATGGGGCAGTAACATCACACTTTTCAAAACATGTTTTTCAGCCCGAAATAAACGCGTTTTTTCAGACAACTGAATCTCCTTGTAACAGGAAGGCTCAGAAGAGCCCACACACTCAGCCCTTAACCCCAGTGTGCAGAAAGGGTCAAAACGTGTTTTTCAGCAGAAATAAACATGTTTCTGCAAGTTTGGTCAACCCCATGTAAGTTATGGGGCAGTAACATCACACTTTTCAAAACGTGTTTTTCAGCCCGAAATAAACGCGTTTTTTCAGACAACTGAATCTACTTGTAAAAGCAAGGCTCAGAAGTGCCCACACACTCAGCCCTTAACCCCAGTGTGCAGAAAGGGTCAAAACGTGTTTTTCAGCAGAAATAAACATGTTTCTGCAAGTTTGGTCAACCCCATGTAAGTTATGGGGCAGTAACATCACACTTTTCAAAACGTGTTTTTCAGCCCGAAATAAACGCGTTTTTTCAGACAACTGAATCTCCTTGTAACAGCAAGGCTCAGAAGTGCCCACACACTCAGCCCTTAACCCCAGTTTGCAGAAAGGGTCAAAACGTGTTTTTCAGCAGAAATAAACATGTTTCTGCAAGTTTGGTCAACCCCATGTAAGTTATGGGGCAGTAACATCACACTTTTCAAAACGTGTTTTTCAGCCCGAAATAAACGCGTTTTTTCAGACAACTGAATCTCCTTGTAACAGCAAGGCTCAGAAGAGCCCACACACTCAGCCCTTAACCCCAGTGTGCAGAAAGGGTCAAAACGTGTTTTTCAGCAGAAATAAACATGTTTCTGCAAGTTTGGTCAACCCCATGTAAGTTATGGGGCAGTAACATCACACTTTTCAAAACGTGTTTTTCAGCCCGAAATAAACGCGTTTTTTCAGACAACTGAATCTCCTTGTAACAGCAAGGCTCAGAAGAGCCCACACACTCAGCCCTTAACCCCAGTGTGCAGAAAGGGTCAAAACGTGTTTTTCAGCAGAAATAAACATGTTTCTGCAAGTTTGGTCAACCCCATGTAAGTTATGGGGCAGTAACATCACACTTTTCAAAACGTGTTTTTCAGCCCGAAATAAACGCGTTTTTTCAGACAACTGAATCTCCTTGTAACAGCAAGGCTCAGAAGTGCCCACACACTCAGCCCTTAACCCCAGTGTGCAGAAAGGGTCAAAACGTGTTTTTCAGCAGAAATAAACATGTTTCTGCAAGTTTGGTCAACCCCATGTAAGTTATGGGGCAGTAACATCACACTTTTCAAAACGTGTTTTTCAGCCCGAAATAAACGCGTTTTTTCAGACAACTGAATCTCCTTGTAACAGCAAGGCTCAGAAGTGCCCACACACTCAGCCCTTAACCCCAGTTTGCAGAAAGGGTCAAAACGTGTTTTTCAGCAGAAATAAACATGTTTCTGCAAGTTTGGTCAACCCCATGTAAGTTATGGGGCAGTAACATCACACTTTTCAAAACGTGTTTTTCAGCCCGAAATAAACGCGTTTTTTCAGACAACTGAATCTCCTTGTAACAGCAAGGCTCAGAAGTGCCCACACACTCAGCCCTTAACCCCAGTGTGCAGAAAGGGTCAAAACGTGTTTTTCAGCAGAAATAAACATGTTTCTGCAAGTTTGGTCAACCCCATGTAAGTTATGGGGCAGTAACATCACACTTTTCAAAACGTGTTTTTCAGCCCGAAATAAACGCGTTTTTTCAGACAACTGAATCTCCTTGTAACAGCAAGGCTCAGAAGTGCCCACACACTCAGCCCTTAACCCCAGTTTGCAGAAAGGGTCAAAACGTGTTTTTCAGCAGAAATAAACATGTTTCTGCAAGTTTGGTCAACCCCATGTAAGTTATGGGGCAGTAACATCACACTTTTCAAAACGTGTTTTTCAGCCCGAAATAAACGCGTTTTTTCAGACAACTGAATCTCCTTGTAACAGCAAGGCTCAGAAGAGCCCACACACTCAGCCCTTAACCCCAGTGTGCAGAAAGGGTCAAAACGTGTTTTTCAGCAGAAATAAACATGTTTCTGCAAGTTTGGTCAACCCCATGTAAGTTATGGGGCAGTAACATCACACTTTTCAAAACGTGTTTTTCAGCCCGAAATAAACGCGTTTTTTCAGACAACTGAATCTCCTTGTAACAGCAAGGCTCAGAAGAGCCCACACACTCAGCCCTTAACCCCAGTGTGCAGAAAGGGTCAAAACGTGTTTTTCAGCAGAAATAAACATGTTTCTGCAAGTTTGGTCAACCCCATGTAAGTTATGGGGCAGTAACATCACACTTTTCAAAACGTGTTTTTCAGCCCGAAATAAACGCGTTTTTTCAGACAACTGAATCTCCTTGTAACAGCAAGGCTCAGAAGTGCCCACACACTCAGCCCTTAACCCCAGTGTGCAGAAAGGGTCAAAACGTGTTTTTCAGCAGAAATAAACATGTTTCTGCAAGTTTGGTCAACCCCATGTAAGTTATGGGGCAGTAACATCACACTTTTCAAAACGTGTTTTTCAGCCCGAAATAAACGCGTTTTTTCAGACAACTGAATCTCCTTGTAACAGCAAGGCTCAGAAGTGCCCACACACTCAGCCCTTAACCCCAGTTTGCAGAAAGGGTCAAAACGTGTTTTTCAGCAGAAATAAACATGTTTCTGCAAGTTTGGTCAACCCCATGTAAGTTATGGGGCAGTAACATCACACTTTTCAAAACGTGTTTTTCAGCCCGAAATAAACGCGTTTTTTCAGACAACTGAATCTCCTTGTAACAGCAAGGCTCAGAAGTGCCCACACACTCAGCCCTTAACCCCAGTGTGCAGAAAGGGTCAAAACGTGTTTTTCAGCAGAAATAAACATGTTTCTGCAAGTTTGGTCAACCCCATGTAAGTTATGGGGCAGTAACATCACACTTTTCAAAACGTGTTTTTCAGCCCGAAATAAACGCGTTTTTTCAGACAACTGAATCTCCTTGTAACAGCAAGGCTCAGAAGTGCCCACACACTCAGCCCTTAACCCCAGTTTGCAGAAAGGGTCAAAACGTGTTTTTCAGCAGAAATAAACATGTTTCTGCAAGTTTGGTCAACCCCATGTAAGTTATGGGGCAGTAACATCACACTTTTCAAAACGTGTTTTTCAGCCCGAAATAAACGCGTTTTTTCAGACAACTGAATCTCCTTGTAACAGCAAGGCTCAGAAGAGCCCACACACTCAGCCCTTAACCCCAGTGTGCAGAAAGGGTCAAAACGTGTTTTTCAGCAGAAATAAACATGTTTCTGCAAGTTTGGTCAACCCCATGTAAGTTATGGGGCAGTAACATCACACTTTTCAAAACGTGTTTTTCAGCCCGAAATAAACGCGTTTTTTCAGACAACTGAATCTCCTTGTAACAGCAAGGCTCAGAAGAGCCCACACACTCAGCCCTTAACCCCAGTGTGCAGAAAGGGTCAAAACGTGTTTTTCAGCAGAAATAAACATGTTTCTGCAAGTTTGGTCAACCCCATGTAAGTTATGGGGCAGTAACATCACACTTTTCAAAACGTGTTTTTCAGCACGAAATAAACGCGTTTTTTCAGACAACTGAATCTACTTGTAACAGCAAGGCTCAGAAGTGCCCACACACTCAGCCCTTAACCCCAGTGTGCAGAAAGGGTCAAAACGTGTTTTTCAGCAGAAATAAACATGTTTCTGCAAGTTTGGTCAACCCCATGTAAGTTATGGGGCAGTAACATCACACTTTTCAAAACGTGTTTTTCAGCCCGAAATAAACGCGTTTTTTCAGACAACTGAATCTACTTGTAACAGCAAGGCTCAGAAGTGCCCACACACTCAGCCCTTAACCCCAGTGTGCAGAAAGGGTCAAAACGTGTTTTTCAGCAGAAATAAACATGTTTCTGCAAGTTTGGTCAACCCCATGTAAGTTATGGGGCAGTAACATCACACTTTTCAAAACGTGTTTTTCAGCCCGAAATAAACGCGTTTTTTCAGACAACTGAATCTCCTTGTAACAGCAAGGCTCAGAAGAGCCCACACACTCACCCCTTAACCCCAGTGTGCAGAAAGGGTCAAAACGTGTTTTTCAGCAGAAATAAACATGTTTCTGCAAGTTTGGTCAACCCCATGTAAGTTATGGGGCAGTAACATCACACTTTTCAAAACGTGTTTTTCAGCCCGAAATAAACGCGTTTTTTCAGACAACTGAATCTCCTTGTAACAGCAAGGCTCAGAAGTGCCCACACACTCAGCCCTTAACCCCAGTTTGCAGAAAGGGTCAAAACGTGTTTTTCAGCAGAAATAAACATGTTTCTGCAAGTTTGGTCAACCCCATGTAAGTTATGGGGCAGTAACATCACACTTTTCAAAACGTGTTTTTCAGCCCGAAATAAACGCGTTTTTTCAGACAACTGAATCTCCTTGTAACAGCAAGGCTCAGAAGAGCCCACACACTCAGCCCTTAACCCCAGTGTGCAGAAAGGGTCAAAACGTGTTTTTCAGCAGAAATAAACATGTTTCTGCAAGTTTGGTCAACCCCATGTAAGTTATGGGGCAGTAACATCACACTTTTCAAAACGTGTTTTTCAGCCCGAAATAAACGCGTTTTTTCAGACAACTGAATCTCCTTGTAACAGCAAGGCTCAGAAGTGCCCACACACTCAGCCCTTAACCCCAGTTTGCAGAAAGGGTCAAAACGTGTTTTTCAGCAGAAATAAACATGTTTCTGCAAGTTTGGTCAACCCCATGTAAGTTATGGGGCAGTAACATCACACTTTTCAAAACGTGTTTTTCAGCCCGAAATAAACGCGTTTTTTCAGACAACTGAATCTCCTTGTAACAGCAAGGCTCAGAAGAGCCCACACACTCAGCCCTTAACCCCAGTGTGCAGAAAGGGTCAAAACGTGTTTTTCAGCAGAAATAAACATGTTTCTGCAAGTTTGGTCAACCCCATGTAAGTTATGGGGCAGTAACATCACACTTTTCAAAACGTGTTTTTCAGCCCGAAATAAACGCGTTTTTTCAGACAACTAAATCTCCTTGTAACAGCAAGGCTCAGAAGTGCCCACACACTCAGCCCTTAACCCCAGTTTGCAGAAAGGGTCAAAACGTGTTTTTCAGCAGAAATAAACATGTTTCTGCAAGTTTGGTCAACCCCATGTAAGTTATGGGGCAGTAACATCACACTTTTCAAAACGTGTTTTTCAGCCCGAAATAAACGCGTTTTTTCAGACAACTGAATCTCCTTGTAACAGCAAGGCTCAGAAGAGCCCACACACTCAGCCCTTAACCCCAGTGTGCAGAAAGGGTCAAAACGTGTTTTTCAGCAGAAATAAACATGTTTCTGCAAGTTTGGTCAACCCCATGTAAGTTATGGGGCAGTAACATCACACTTTTCAAAACGTGTTTTTCAGCCCGAAATAAACGCGTTTTTTCAGACAACTGAATCTCCTTGTAACAGCAAGGCTCAGAAGAGCCCACACACTCAGCCCTTAACCCCAGTGTGCAGAAAGGGTCAAAACGTGTTTTTCAGCAGAAATAAACATGTTTCTGCAAGTTTGGTCAACCCCATGTAAGTTATGGGGCAGTAACATCACACTTTTCAAAACGTGTTTTTCAGCCCGAAATAAACGCGTTTTTTCAGACAACTGAATCTCCTTGTAACAGCAAGGCTCAGAAGTGCCCACACACTCAGCCCTTAACCCCAGTGTGCAGAAAGGGTCAAAACGTGTTTTTCAGCAGAAATAAACATGTTTCTGCAAGTTTGGTCAACCCCATGTAAGTTATGGGGCAGTAACATCACACTTTTCAAAACGTGTTTTTCAGCCCGAAATAAACGCGTTTTTTCAGACAACTGAATCTCCTTGTAACAGCAAGGCTCAGAAGTGCCCACACACTCAGCCCTTAACCCCAGTTTGCAGAAAGGGTCAAAACGTGTTTTTCAGCAGAAATAAACATGTTTCTGCAAGTTTGGTCAACCCCATGTAAGTTATGGGGCAGTAACATCACACTTTTCAAAACGTGTTTTTCAGCCCGAAATAAACGCGTTTTTTCAGACAACTGAATCTCCTTGTAACAGCAAGGCTCAGAAGTGCCCACACACTCAGCCCTTAACCCCAGTGTGCAGAAAGGGTCAAAACGTGTTTTTCAGCAGAAATAAACATGTTTCTGCAAGTTTGGTCAACCCCATGTAAGTTATGGGGCAGTAACATCACACTTTTCAAAACGTGTTTTTCAGCCCGAAATAAACGCGTTTTTTCAGACAACTGAATCTCCTTGTAACAGCAAGGCTCAGAAGTGCCCACACACTCAGCCCTTAACCCCAGTTTGCAGAAAGGGTCAAAACGTGTTTTTCAGCAGAAATAAACATGTTTCTGCAAGTTTGGTCAACCCCATGTAAGTTATGGGGCAGTAACATCACACTTTTCAAAACGTGTTTTTCAGCCCGAAATAAACGCGTTTTTTCAGACAACTGAATCTCCTTGTAACAGCAAGGCTCAGAAGAGCCCACACACTCAGCCCTTAACCCCAGTGTGCAGAAAGGGTCAAAACGTGTTTTTCAGCAGAAATAAACATGTTTCTGCAAGTTTGGTCAACCCCATGTAAGTTATGGGGCAGTAACATCACACTTTTCAAAACGTGTTTTTCAGCCCGAAATAAACGCGTTTTTTCAGACAACTGAATCTCCTTGTAACAGCAAGGCTCAGAAGAGCCCACACACTCAGCCCTTAACCCCAGTGTGCAGAAAGGGTCAAAACGTGTTTTTCAGCAGAAATAAACATGTTTCTGCAAGTTTGGTCAACCCCATGTAAGTTATGGGGCAGTAACATCACACTTTTCAAAACGTGTTTTTCAGCACGAAATAAACGCGTTTTTTCAGACAACTGAATCTACTTGTAACAGCAAGGCTCAGAAGTGCCCACACACTCAGCCCTTAACCCCAGTGTGCAGAAAGGGTCAAAACGTGTTTTTCAGCAGAAATAAACATGTTTCTGCAAGTTTGGTCAACCCCATGTAAGTTATGGGGCAGTAACATCACACTTTTCAAAACGTGTTTTTCAGCCCGAAATAAACGCGTTTTTTCAGACAACTGAATCTACTTGTAACAGCAAGGCTCAGAAGTGCCCACACACTCAGCCCTTAACCCCAGTGTGCAGAAAGGGTCAAAACGTGTTTTTCAGCAGAAATAAACATGTTTCTGCAAGTTTGGTCAACCCCATGTAAGTTATGGGGCAGTAACATCACACTTTTCAAAACGTGTTTTTCAGCCCGAAATAAACGCGTTTTTTCAGACAACTGAATCTCCTTGTAACAGCAAGGCTCAGAAGAGCCCACACACTCACCCCTTAACCCCAGTGTGCAGAAAGGGTCAAAACGTGTTTTTCAGCAGAAATAAACATGTTTCTGCAAGTTTGGTCAACCCCATGTAAGTTATGGGGCAGTAACATCACACTTTTCAAAACGTGTTTTTCAGCCCGAAATAAACGCGTTTTTTCAGACAACTGAATCTCCTTGTAACAGCAAGGCTCAGAAGTGCCCACACACTCAGCCCTTAACCCCAGTTTGCAGAAAGGGTCAAAACGTGTTTTTCAGCAGAAATAAACATGTTTCTGCAAGTTTGGTCAACCCCATGTAAGTTATGGGGCAGTAACATCACACTTTTCAAAACGTGTTTTTCAGCCCGAAATAAACGCGTTTTTTCAGACAACTGAATCTCCTTGTAACAGCAAGGCTCAGAAGAGCCCACACACTCAGCCCTTAACCCCAGTGTGCAGAAAGGGTCAAAACGTGTTTTTCAGCAGAAATAAACATGTTTCTGCAAGTTTGGTCAACCCCATGTAAGTTATGGGGCAGTAACATCACACTTTTCAAAACGTGTTTTTCAGCCCGAAATAAACGCGTTTTTTCAGACAACTGAATCTCCTTGTAACAGCAAGGCTCAGAAGTGCCCACACACTCAGCCCTTAACCCCAGTTTGCAGAAAGGGTCAAAACGTGTTTTTCAGCAGAAATAAACATGTTTCT
Organism: Lepisosteus oculatus; assembly: GCF_040954835.1. Taxonomy (NCBI): domain Eukaryota; kingdom Metazoa; phylum Chordata; class Actinopteri; order Semionotiformes; family Lepisosteidae; genus Lepisosteus; species Lepisosteus oculatus. The sequence goes on from NW_027167870.1 coordinate 29,168, forward strand.
GCAAGTTTGGTCAACCCCATGTAAGTTATGGGGCAGTAACATCACACTTTTCAAAACGTGTTTTTCAGCCCGAAATAAACGCGTTTTTTCAGACAACTGAATCTCCTTGTAACAGCAAGGCTCAGAAGAGCCCACACACTCAGCCCTTAACCCCAGTGTGCAGAAAGGGTCAAAACGTGTTTTTCAGCAGAAATAAACATGTTTCTGCAAGTTTGGTCAACCCCATGTAAGTTATGGGGCAGTAACATCACACTTTTCAAAACATGTTTTTCAGCCCGAAATAAACGCGTTTTTTCAGACAACTGAATCTCCTTGTAACAGCAAGGCTCAGAAGAGCCCACACACTAAGCCCTTAACCCCAGTGTGCAGAAAGGGTCAAAACGTGTTTTTCAGCAGAAATAAACATGTTTCTGCAAGTTTGGTCAACCCCATGTAAGTTATGGGGCAGTAACATCACACTTTTCAAAACGTGTTTTTCAGCCCGAAATAAACGCGTTTTTTCAGACAACTGAATCTCCTTGTAACAGCAAGGCTCAGAAGTGCCCACACACTCAGCCCTTAACCCCAGTGTGCAGAAAGGGTCAAAACGTGTTTTTCAGCAGAAATAAACATGTTTCTGCAAGTTTGGTCAACCCCATGTAAGTTATGGGGCAGTAACATCACACTTTTCAAAACGTGTTTTTCAGCCCGAAATAAACGCGTTTTTTCAGACAACTGAATCTCCTTGTAACAGCAAGGCTCAGAAGTGCCCACACACTCAGCCCTTAACCCCAGTGTGCAGAAAGGGTCAAAACGTGTTTTTCAGCAGAAATAAACATGTTTCTGCAAGTTTGGTCAACCCCATGTAAGTTATGGGGCAGTAACATCACACTTTTCAAAACGTGTTTTTCAGCCCGAAATAAACGCGTTTTTTCAGACAACTGAATCTCCTTGTAACAGCAAGGCTCAGAAGAGCCCACACACTCACCCCTTAACCCCAGTGTGCAGAAAGGGTCAAAACGTGTTTTTCAGCAGAAATAAACATGTTTCTGCAAGTTTGGTCAACCCCATGTAAGTTATGGGGCAGTAACATCACACTTTTCAAAACGTGTTTTTCAGCCCGAAATAAACGCGTTTTTTCAGACAACTGAATCTCCTTGTAACAGCAAGGCTCAGAAGTGCCCACACACTCAGCCCTTAACCCCAGTTTGCAGAAAGGGTCAAAACGTGTTTTTCAGCAGAAATAAACATGTTTCTGCAAGTTTGGTCAACCCCATGTAAGTTATGGGGCAGTAACATCACACTTTTCAAAACGTGTTTTTCAGCCCGAAATAAACGCGTTTTTTCAGACAACTGAATCTCCTTGTAACAGCAAGGCTCAGAAGAGCCCACACACTCAGCCCTTAACCCCAGTGTGCAGAAAGGGTCAAAACGTGTTTTTCAGCAGAAATAAACATGTTTCTGCAAGTTTGGTCAACCCCATGTAAGTTATGGGGCAGTAACATCACACTTTTCAAAACATGTTTTTCAGCCCGAAATAAACGCGTTTTTTCAGACAACTGAATCTCCTTGTAACAGCAAGGCTCAGAAGAGCCCACACACTAAGCCCTTAACCCCAGTGTGCAGAAAGGGTCAAAACGTGTTTTTCAGCAGAAATAAACATGTTTCTGTAAGTTTGGTCAACCCCATGTAAGTTATGGGGCAGTAACATCACACTTTTCAAAACATGTTTTTCAGCCCGAAATAAACGCGTTTTTTCAGACAACTGAATCTCCTTGTAACAGCAAGGCTCAGAAGAGCCCACACACTCAGCCCTTAACCCCAGTGTGCAGAAAGGGTCAAAACGTGTTTTTCAGCAGAAATAAACATGTTTCTGCAAGTTTGGTCAACCCCATGTAAGTTATGGGGCAGTAACATCACACTTTTCAAAACGTGTTTTTCAGCCCGAAATAAACGCGTTTTTTCAGACAACTGAATCTCCTTGTAACAGCAAGGCTCAGAAGAGCCCACACACTCAGCCCTTAACCCCAGTGTGCAGAAAGGGTCAAAACGTGTTTTTCAGCAGAAATAAACATGTTTCTGCAAGTTTGGTCAACCCCATGTAAGTTATGGGGCAGTAACATCACACTTTTCAAAACGTGTTTTTCAGCCCGAAATAAACGCGTTTTTTCAGACAACTGAATCTCCTTGTAACAGCAAGGCTCAGAAGAGCCCACACACTCACCCCTTAACCCCAGTGTGCAGAAAGGGTCAAAACATGTTTTTTCAGCAGAAATAAACATGTTTCTGCAAGTTTGGTCAACCCCATGTAAGTTATGGGGCAGTAACATCACACTTTTCAAAACATGTTTTTCAGCCCGAAATAAACGCGTTTTTTCAGACATCTGAATCTCCTTGTAACAGCAAGGCTCAGAAGAGCCCACACACTAAGCCCTTAACCCCATTGTGCAGAAAAGGTCAAAACGTGTTTTTCAGCAGAAATAAACATGTTTCTGCAAGTTTGGTCAACCCCATGTAAGTTATGGGGCAGTAACATCACACTTTTCAAAACGTGGTTTTTCAGCCCGAAATAAACGCGTTTTTTCAGACAACTGAATCTCCTTGTAACAGCAAGGCTCAGAAGAGCCCACACACTCAGCCCTTAACCCCAGTGTGCAGAAAGGGTCAAAACGTGTTTTTCAGCAGAAATAAACATGTTTCTGCAAGTTTGGTCAACCCCATGTAAGTTATGGGGCAGTAACATCACACTTTTCAAAACATGTTTTTCAGCCCGAAATAAACGCGTTTTTTCAGACAACTGAATCTCCTTGTAACAGCAAGGGCTCAGAAGAGCCCACACACTCAGCCCTTAACCCCAGTGTGCAGAAAGGGTCAAAACGTGTTTTTCAGCAGAAATAAACATGTTTCTGCAAGTTTGGTCAACCCCATGTAAGTTATGGGGCAGTAACATCACACTTTTCAAAACGTGTTTTTCAGCCCGAAATAAACGCGTTTTTTCAGACAACTGAATCTACTTGTAAAAGGCAAGGCTCAGAAGTGCCCACACACTCAGCCCTTAACCCCAGTGTGCAGAAAGGGTCAAAACGTGTTTTTCAGCAGAAATAAACATGTTTCTGCAAGTTTGGTCAACCCCATGTAAGTTATGGGGCAGTAACATCACACTTTTCAAAACGTGTTTTTCAGCCCGAAATAAACGCGTTTTTTCAGACAACTGAATCTCCTTGTAACAGCAAGGCTCAGAAGTGCCCACACACTCAGCCCTTAACCCCAGTTTGCAGAAAGGGTCAAAACGTGTTTTTCAGCAGAAATAAACATGTTTCTGCAAGTTTGGTCAACCCCATGTAAGTTATGGGGCAGTAACATCACACTTTTCAAAACGTGTTTTTCAGCCCGAAATAAACGCGTTTTTTCAGACAACTGAATCTCCTTGTAACAGCAAGGCTCAGAAGAGCCCACACACTCAGCCCTTAACCCCAGTGTGCAGAAAGGGTCAAAACGTGTTTTTCAGCAGAAATAAACATGTTTCTGCAAGTTTGGTCAACCCCATGTAAGTTATGGGGCAGTAACATCACACTTTTCAAAACGTGTTTTTCAGCCCGAAATAAACGCGTTTTTTCAGACAACTGAATCTCCTTGTAACAGCAAGGCTCAGAAGAGCCCACACACTCAGCCCTTAACCCCAGTGTGCAGAAAGGGTCAAAACGTGTTTTTCAGCAGAAATAAACATGTTTCTGCAAGTTTGGTCAACCCCATGTAAGTTATGGGGCAGTAACATCACACTTTTCAAAACGTGTTTTTCAGCCCGAAATAAACGCGTTTTTTCAGACAACTGAATCTCCTTGTAACAGCAAGGCTCAGAAGTGCCCACACACTCAGCCCTTAACCCCAGTGTGCAGAAAGGGTCAAAACGTGTTTTTCAGCAGAAATAAACATGTTTCTGCAAGTTTGGTCAACCCCATGTAAGTTATGGGGCAGTAACATCACACTTTTCAAAACGTGTTTTTCAGCCCGAAATAAACGCGTTTTTTCAGACAACTGAATCTCCTTGTAACAGCAAGGCTCAGAAGAGCCCACACACTAAGCCCTTAACCCCAGTGTGCAGAAAGGGTCAAAACGTGTTTTTCAGCAGAAATAAATATGTTTCTGCAAGTTTGGTCAACCCCATGTAAGTTATGGGGCAGTAACATCACACTTTTCAAAACGTGTTTTTCAGCCCGAAATAAACGCGTTTTTTCAGACAACTGAATCTCCTTGTAACAGCAAGGCTCAGAAGAGCCCACACACTCACCCCTTAACCCCAGTGTGCAGAAAGGGTCAAAACATGTTTTTCAGCAGAAATAAACATGTTTCTGCAAGTTTGGTCAACCCCATGTAAGTTATGGGGCAGTAACATCACACTTTTCAAAACATGTTTTTCAGCCCGAAATAAACGCGTTTTTTCAGACATCTGAATCTCCTTGTAACAGCAAGGCTCAGAAGAGCCCACACACTAAGCCCTTAACCCCATTGTGCAGAAAGGGTCAAAACGTGTTTTTCAGCAGAAATAAACATGTTTCTGCAAGTTTGGTCAACCCCATGTAAGTTATGGGGCAGTAACATCACACTTTTCAAAACGTGTTTTTCAGCCCGAAATAAACGCGTTTTTTCAGACAACTGAATCTCCTTGTAACAGCAAGGCTCAGAAGAGCCCACACACTCAGCCCTTAACCCCAGTGTGCAGAAAGGGTCAAAACGTGTTTTTCAGCAGAAATAAACATGTTTCTGCAAGTTTGGTCAACCCCATGTAAGTTATGGGGCAGTAACATCACACTTTTCAAAACATGTTTTTCAGCCCGAAATAAACGCGTTTTTTCAGACAACTGAATCTCCTTGTAACAGCAAGGCTCAGAAGAGCCCACACACTCAGCCCTTAACCCCAGTGTGCAGAAAGGGTCAAAACGTGTTTTTCAGCAGAAATAAACATGTTTCTGCAAGTTTGGTCAACCCCATGTAAGTTATGGGGCAGTAACATCACACTTTTCAAAACGTGTTTTTCAGCCCGAAATAAACGCGTTTTTTCAGACAACTGAATCTACTTGTAACAGCAAGGCTCAGAAGTGCCCACACACTCAGCCCTTAACCCCAGTGTGCAGAAAGGGTCAAAACGTGTTTTTCAGCAGAAATAAACATGTTTCTGCAAGTTTGGTCAACCCCATGTAAGTTATGGGGCAGTAACATCACACTTTTCAAAACGTGTTTTTCAGCCCGAAATAAACGCGTTTTTTCAGACAACTGAATCTCCTTGTAACAGCAAGGCTCAGAAGTGCCCACACACTCAGCCCTTAACCCCAGTTTGCAGAAAGGGTCAAAACGTGTTTTTCAGCAGAAATAAACATGTTTCTGCAAGTTTGGTCAACCCCATGTAAGTTATGGGGCAGTAACATCACACTTTTCAAAACGTGTTTTTCAGCCCGAAATAAACGCGTTTTTTCAGACAACTGAATCTCCTTGTAACAGCAAGGCTCAGAAGAGCCCACACACTCAGCCCTTAACCCCAGTGTGCAGAAAGGGTCAAAACGTGTTTTTCAGCAGAAATAAACATGTTTCTGCAAGTTTGGTCAACCCCATGTAAGTTATGGGGCAGTAACATCACACTTTTCAAAACGTGTTTTTCAGCCCGAAATAAACGCGTTTTTTCAGACAACTGAATCTCCTTGTAACAGCAAGGCTCAGAAGAGCCCACACACTCAGCCCTTAACCCCAGTGTGCAGAAAGGGTCAAAACGTGTTTTTCAGCAGAAATAAACATGTTTCTGCAAGTTTGGTCAACCTCATGTAAGTTATGGGGCAGTAACATCACACTTTTCAAAACGTGTTTTTCAGCCTGAAATAAACGCGTTTTTTCAGACAACTGAATCTCCTTGTAACAGCAAGGCTCAGAAGAGCCCACACACTCAGCCCTTAACCCCAGTGTGCAGAAAGGGTCAAAACGTGTTTTTCAGCAGAAATAAACATGTTTCTGCAAGTTTGGTCAACCCCATGTAAGTTATGGGGCAGTAACATCACACTTTTCAAAACGTGTTTTTCAGCCCGAAATAAACGCGTTTTTTCAGACAACTGAATCTCCTTGTAACAGCAAGGCTCAGAAGTGCCCACACACTCAGCCCTTAACCCCAGTGTGCAGAAAGGGTCAAAACGTGTTTTTCAGCAGAAATAAACATGTTTCTGCAAGTTTGGTCAACCCCATGTAAGTTATGGGGCAGTAACATCACACTTTTCAAAACGTGTTTTTCAGCCCGAAATAAACGCGTTTTTTCAGACAACTGAATCTCCTTGTAACAGCAAGGCTCAGAAGAGCCCACACACTCACCCCTTAACCCCAGTGTGCAGAAAGGGTCAAAACGTGTTTTTCAGCAGAAATAAACATGTTTTTGCAAGTTTGGTCAACCCCATGTAAGTTATGGGGCAGTAACATCACACTTTTCAAAACGTGTTTTTCAGCCCGAAATAAACGCGTTTTTTCAGACAACTGAATCTACTAGTAACAGCAATGCTCAGAAGTTCCCACACACTCATCCCTTAACCCCAGTGTGCAGAAAGGGTCAAAACGTGTTTTTCAGCAGAAATAAACATGTTTCTGCAAGTTTGGTCAACCCCATGTAAGTTATGGGGCAGTAACATCACACTTTTCAAAACGTGTTTTTCAGCCCGAAATAAACGCGTTTTTTCAGACAACTGAATCTCCTTGTAACAGCAAGGCTCAGAAGTGCCCACACACTCAGCCCTTAACCCCAGTTTGCAGAAAGGGTCAAAACGTGTTTTTCAGCAGAAATAAACATGTTTCTGCAAGTTTGGTCAACCCCATGTAAGTTATGGGGCAGTAACATCACACTTTTCAAAACGTGTTTTTCAGCCCGAAATAAACGCGTTTTTTCAGACAACTGAATCTCCTTGTAACAGCAAGGCTCAGAAGAGCCCACACACTCAGCCCTTAACCCCAGTGTGCAGAAAGGGTCAAAACGTGTTTTTCAGCAGAAATAAACATGTTTCTGCAAGTTTGGTCAACCCCATGTAAGTTATGGGGCAGTAACATCACACTTTTCAAAACGTGTTTTTCAGCCCGAAATAAACGCGTTTTTTCAGACAACTGAATCTCCTTGTAACAGCAAGGCTCAGAAGAGCCCACACACTCAGCCCTTAACCCCAGTGTGCAGAAAGGGTCAAAACGTGTTTTTCAGCAGAAATAAACATGTTTCTGCAAGTTTGGTCAACCCCATGTAAGTTATGGGGCAGTAACATCACACTTTTCAAAACGTGTTTTTCAGCACGAAATAAACGCGTTTTTTCAGACAACTGAATCTACTTGTAACAGCAAGGCTCAGAAGTGCCCACACACTCAGCCCTTAACCCCAGTGTGCAGAAAGGGTCAAAACGTGTTTTTCAGCAGAAATAAACATGTTTCTGCAAGTTTGGTCAACCCCATGTAAGTTATGGGGCAGTAACATCACACTTTTCAAAACGTGTTTTTCAGCCCGAAATAAACGCGTTTTTTCAGACAACTGAATCTACTTGTAACAGCAAGGCTCAGAAGTGCCCACACACTCAGCCCTTAACCCCAGTGTGCAGAAAGGGTCAAAACGTGTTTTTCAGCAGAAATAAACATGTTTCTGCAAGTTTGGTCAACCCCATGTAAGTTATGGGGCAGTAACATCACACTTTTCAAAACGTGTTTTTCAGCCCGAAATAAACGCGTTTTTTCAGACAACTGAATCTCCTTGTAACAGCAAGGCTCAGAAGAGCCCACACACTCACCCCTTAACCCCAGTGTGCAGAAAGGGTCAAAACGTGTTTTTCAGCAGAAATAAACATGTTTCTGCAAGTTTGGTCAACCCCATGTAAGTTATGGGGCAGTAACATCACACTTTTCAAAACGTGTTTTTCAGCCCGAAATAAACGCGTTTTTTCAGACAACTGAATCTCCTTGTAACAGCAAGGCTCAGAAGTGCCCACACACTCAGCCCTTAACCCCAGTTTGCAGAAAGGGTCAAAACGTGTTTTTCAGCAGAAATAAACATGTTTCTGCAAGTTTGGTCAACCCCATGTAAGTTATGGGGCAGTAACATCACACTTTTCAAAACGTGTTTTTCAGCCCGAAATAAACGCGTTTTTTCAGACAACTGAATCTCCTTGTAACAGCAAGGCTCAGAAGAGCCCACACACTCAGCCCTTAACCCCAGTGTGCAGAAAGGGTCAAAACGTGTTTTTCAGCAGAAATAAACATGTTTCTGCAAGTTTGGTCAACCCCATGTAAGTTATGGGGCAGTAACATCACACTTTTCAAAACGTGTTTTTCAGCCCGAAATAAACGCGTTTTTTCAGACAACTGAATCTCCTTGTAACAGCAAGGCTCAGAAGTGCCCACACACTCAGCCCTTAACCCCAGTTTGCAGAAAGGGTCAAAACGTGTTTTTCAGCAGAAATAAACATGTTTCTGCAAGTTTGGTCAACCCCATGTAAGTTATGGGGCAGTAACATCACACTTTTCAAAACGTGTTTTTCAGCCCGAAATAAACGCGTTTTTTCAGACAACTGAATCTCCTTGTAACAGCAAGGCTCAGAAGAGCCCACACACTCAGCCCTTAACCCCAGTGTGCAGAAAGGGTCAAAACGTGTTTTTCAGCAGAAATAAACATGTTTCTGCAAGTTTGGTCAACCCCATGTAAGTTATGGGGCAGTAACATCACACTTTTCAAAACATGTTTTTCAGCCCGAAATAAACGCGTTTTTTCAGACAACTGAATCTCCTTGTAACAGCAAGGCTCAGAAGAGCCCACACACTAAGCCCTTAACCCCAGTGTGCAGAAAGGGTCAAAACGTGTTTTTCAGCAGAAATAAACATGTTTCTGCAAGTTTGGTCAACCCCATGTAAGTTATGGGGCAGTAACATCACACTTTTCAAAACGTGTTTTTCAGCCCGAAATAAACGCGTTTTTTCAGACAACTGAATCTCCTTGTAACAGCAAGGCTCAGAAGTGCCCACACACTCAGCCCTTAACCCCAGTGTGCAGAAAGGGTCAAAACGTGTTTTTCAGCAGAAATAAACATGTTTCTGCAAGTTTGGTCAACCCCATGTAAGTTATGGGGCAGTAACATCACACTTTTCAAAACGTGTTTTTCAGCCCGAAATAAACGCGTTTTTTCAGACAACTGAATCTCCTTGTAACAGCAAGGCTCAGAAGTGCCCACACACTCAGCCCTTAACCCCAGTGTGCAGAAAGGGTCAAAACGTGTTTTTCAGCAGAAATAAACATGTTTCTGCAAGTTTGGTCAACCCCATGTAAGTTATGGGGCAGTAACATCACACTTTTCAAAACGTGTTTTTCAGCCCGAAATAAACGCGTTTTTTCAGACAACTGAATCTCCTTGTAACAGCAAGGCTCAGAAGTGCCCACACACTCAGCCCTTAACCCCAGTTTGCAGAAAGGGTCAAAACGTGTTTTTCAGCAGAAATAAACATGTTTCTGCAAGTTTGGTCAACCCCATGTAAGTTATGGGGCAGTAACATCACACTTTTCAAAACGTGTTTTTCAGCCCGAAATAAACGCGTTTTTTCAGACAACTGAATCTCCTTGTAACAGCAAGGCTCAGAAGAGCCCACACACTCAGCCCTTAACCCCAGTGTGCAGAAAGGGTCAAAACGTGTTTTTCAGCAGAAATAAACATGTTTCTGCAAGTTTGGTCAACCCCATGTAAGTTATGGGGCAGTAACATCACACTTTTCAAAACATGTTTTTCAGCCCGAAATAAACGCGTTTTTTCAGACAACTGAATCTCCTTGTAACAGCAAGGCTCAGAAGAGCCCACACACTAAGCCCTTAACCCCAGTGTGCAGAAAGGGTCAAAACGTGTTTTTCAGCAGAAATAAACATGTTTCTGCAAGTTTGGTCAACCCCATGTAAGTTATGGGGCAGTAACATCACACTTTTCAAAACGTGTTTTTCAGCCCGAAATAAACGCGTTTTTTCAGACAACTGAATCTCCTTGTAACAGCAAGGCTCAGAAGTGCCCACACACTCAGCCCTTAACCCCAGTGTGCAGAAAGGGTCAAAACGTGTTTTTCAGCAGAAATAAACATGTTTCTGCAAGTTTGGTCAACCCCATGTAAGTTATGGGGCAGTAACATCACACTTTTCAAAACTTGTTTTTCAGCCCGAAATAAACGCGTTTTTTCAGACAACTGAATCTCCTTGTAACAGCAAGGCTCAGAAGTGCCCACACACTCAGCCCTTAACCCCAGTGTGCAGAAAGGGTCAAAACGTGTTTTTCAGCAGAAATAAACATGTTTCTGCAAGTTTGGTCAACCCCATGTAAGTTATGGGGCAGTAACATCACACTTTTCAAAACGTGTTTTTCAGCCCGAAATAAACGCGTTTTTTCAGACAACTGAATCTCCTTGTAACAGCAAGGCTCAGAAGTGCCCACACACTCAGCCCTTAACCCCAGTTTGCAGAAAGGGTCAAAACGTGTTTTTCAGCAGAAATAAACATGTTTCTGCAAGTTTGGTCAACCCCATGTAAGTTATGGGGCAGTAACATCACACTTTTCAAAACGTGTTTTTCAGCCCGAAATAAACGCGTTTTTTCAGACAACTGAATCTCCTTGTAACAGCAAGGCTCAGAAGTGCCCACACACTCAGCCCTTAACCCCAGTTTGCAGAAAGGGTCAAAACGTGTTTTTCAGCAGAAATAAACATGTTTCTGCAAGTTTGGTCAACCCCATGTAAGTTATGGGGCAGTAACATCACACTTTTCAAAACGTGTTTTTCAGCCCGAAATAAACGCGTTTTTTCAGACAACTGAATCTCCTTGTAACAGCAAGGCTCAGAAGAGCCCACACACTAAGCCCTTAACCCCAGTGTGCAGAAAGGGTCAAAACGTGTTTTTCAGCAGAAATAAACATGTTTCTGCAAGTTTGGTCAACCCCATGTAAGTTATGGGGCAGTAACATCACACTTTTCAAAACATGTTTTTCAGCCCGAAATAAACGCGTTTTTTCAGACAACTGAATCTCCTTGTAACAGCAAGGCTCAGAAGAGCCCACACACTAAGCCCTTAACCCCAGTGTGCAGAAAGGGTCAAAACGTGTTTTTCAGCAGAAATAAACATGTTTCTGCAAGTTTGGTCAACCCCATGTAAGTTATGGGGCAGTAACATCACACTTTTCAAAACGTGTTTTTCAGCCCGAAATAAACGCGTTTTTTCAGACAACTGAATCTCCTTGTAACAGCAAGGCTCAGAAGTGCCCACACACTCAGCCCTTAACCCCAGTGTGCAGAAAGGGTCAAAACGTGTTTTTCAGCAGAAATAAACATGTTTCTGCAAGTTTGGTCAACCCCATGTAAGTTATGGGGCAGTAACATCACACTTTTCAAAACGTGTTTTTCAGCCCGAAATAAACGCGTTTTTTCAGACAACTGAATCTCCTTGTAACAGCAAGGCTCAGAAGAGCCCACACACTCACCCCTTAACCCCAGTGTGCAGAAAGGGTCAAAACGTGTTTTTCAGCAGAAATAAACATGTTTCTGCAAGTTTGGTCAACCCCATGTAAGTTATGGGGCAGTAACATCACACTTTTCAAAACGTGTTTTTCAGCCCGAAATAAACGCGTTTTTTCAGACAACTGAATCTACTAGTAACAGCAATGCTCAGAAGTTCCCACACACTCATCCCTTAACCCCAGTGTGCAGAAAGGGTCAAAACGTGTTTTACAGCAGAAATAAACATGTTTCTGCAAGTTTGGTCAACCCCATGTAAGTTATGGGGCAGTAACATCACACTTTTCAAAACGTGTTTTTCAGCCCGAAATAAACGCGTTTTTTCAGACAACTGAATCTCCTTGTAACAGCAAGGCTCAGAAGTGCCCACACACTCAGCCCTTAACCCCAGTTTGCAGAAAGGGTCAAAACGTGTTTTTCAGCAGAAATAAACATGTTTCTGCAAGTTTGGTCAACCCCATGTAAGTTATGGGGCAGTAACATCACACTTTTCAAAACGTGTTTTTCAGCCCGAAATAAACGCGTTTTTTCAGACAACTGAATCTCCTTGTAACAGCAAGGCTCAGAAGAGCCCACACACTCAGCCCTTAACCCCAGTGTGCAGAAAGGGTCAAAACGTGTTTTTCAGCAGAAATAAACATGTTTCTGCAAGTTTGGTCAACCCCATGTAAGTTATGGGGCAGTAACATCACACTTTTCAAAACGTGTTTTTCAGCCCGAAATAAACGCGTTTTTTCAGACAACTGAATCTCCTTGTAACAGCAAGGCTCAGAAGAGCCCACACACTCAGCCCTTAACCCCAGTGTGCAGAAAGGGTCAAAACGTGTTTTTCAGCAGAAATAAACATGTTTCTGCAAGTTTGGTCAACCCCATGTAAGTTATGGGGCAGTAACATCACACTTTTCAAAACGTGTTTTTCAGCCCGAAATAAACGCGTTTTTTCAGACAACTGAATCTCCTTGTAACAGCAAGGCTCAGAAATGCCCACACACTCAGCCCTTAACCCCAGTGTGCAGAAAGGGTCAAAACGTGTTTTTCAGCAGAAATAAACATGTTTCTGCAGGTTTGGTCAACCCCATGTAAGTTATGGGGCAGTAACATCACACTTTTCAAAACGTGTTTTTCAGCCCGAAATAAACGCGTTTTTTCAGACAACTGAATCTCCTTGTAACAGCAAGGCTCAGAAGAGCCCACACACTCACCCCTTAACCCCAGTGTGCAGAAAGGGTCAAAACGTGTTTTTCAGCAGAAATAAACATGTTTCTGCAAGTTTGGTCAACCCCATGTAAGTTATGGGGCAGTAACATCACACTTTTCAAAACATGTTTTTCAGCCCGAAATAAACGCGTTTTTTCAGACAACTGAATCTCCTTGTAACAGCAAGGCTCAGAAGAGCCCACACACTCAGCCCTTAACCCCAGTGTGCAGAAAGGGTCAAAACGTGTTTTTCAGCAGAAATAAACATGTTTCTGCAAGTTTGGTCAACCCCATGTAAGTTATGGGGCAGTAACATCACACTTTTCAAAACGTGTTTTTCAGCCCGAAATAAACGCGTTTTTTCAGACAACTGAATCTCCTTGTAACAGCAAGGCTCAGAAGAGCCCACACACTCAGCCCTTAACCCCAGTGTGCAGAAAGGGTCAAAACGTGTTTTTCAGCAGAAATAAACATGTTTCTGCAAGTTTGGTCAACCCCATGTAAGTTATGGGGCAGTAACATCACACTTTTCAAAACGTGTTTTTCAGCCCGAAATAAACGCGTTTTTTCAGACAACTGAATCTACTTGTAACAGCAAGGCTCAGAAGTGCCCACACACTCAGCCCTTAACCCCAGTGTGCAGAAAGGGTCAAAACGTGTTTTTCAGCAGAAATAAACATGTTTCTGCAGGTTTGGTCAACCCCATGTAAGTTATGGGGCAGTAACATCACACTTTTCAAAACGTGTTTTTCAGCCCGAAATAAACGCGTTTTTTCAGACAACTGAATCTCCTTGTAACAGCAAGGCTCAGAAGAGCCCACACACTCAGCCCTTAACCCCAGAGTGCAGAAAGGTCAAAACGTGTTTTTCAGCAGAAATAAACATGTTTCTGCAAGTTTGGTCAACCCCATGTAAGTTATGGGGCAGTAACATCACACTTTTCAAAACATGTTTTTCAGCCCGAAATAAACGCGTTTTTTCAGACAACTGAATCTCCTTGTAACAGCAAGGCTCAGAAGAGCCCACACACTAAGCCCTTAACCCCAGTGTGCAGAAAGGGTCAAAACGTGTTTTTCAGCAGAAATAAACATGTTTCTGCAAGTTTGGTCAACCCCATGTAAGTTATGGGGCAGTAACATCACACTTTTCAAAACGTGTTTTTCAGCCCGAAATAAACGCGTTTTTTCAGACAACTGAATCTCCTTGTAACAGCAAGGCTCAGAAGTGCCCACACACTCAGCCCTTAACCCCAGTGTGCAGAAAGGGTCAAAACGTGTTTTTCAGCAGAAATAAACATGTTTCTGCAAGTTTGGTCAACCCCATGTAAGTTATGGGGCAGTAACATCACACTTTTCAAAACGTGTTTTTCAGCCCGAAATAAACGCGTTTTTTCAGACAACTGAATCTCCTTGTAACAGCAAGGCTCAGAAGAGCCCACACACTAAGCCCTTAACCCCAGTGTGCAGAAAGGGTCAAAACGTGTTTTTCAGCAGAAATAAATATGTTTCTGCAAGTTTGGTCAACCCCATGTAAGTTATGGGGCAGTAACATCACACTTTTCAAAACGTGTTTTTCAGCCCGAAATAAACGCGTTTTTTCAGACAACTGAATCTCCTTGTAACAGCAAGGCTCAGAAGAGCCCACACACTCACCCCTTAACCCCAGTGTGCAGAAAGGGTCAAAACATGTTTTTCAGCAGAAATAAACATGTTTCTGCAAGTTTGGTCAACCCCATGTAAGTTATGGGGCAGTAACATCACACTTTTCAAAACATGTTTTTCAGCCCGAAATAAACGCGTTTTTTCAGACATCTGAATCTCCTTGTAACAGCAAGGCTCAGAAGAGCCCACACACTAAGCCCTTAACCCCATTGTGCAGAAAGGGTCAAAACGTGTTTTTCAGCAGAAATAAACATGTTTCTGCAAGTTTGGTCAACCCCATGTAAGTTATGGGGCAGTAACATCACACTTTTCAAAACGTGTTTTTCAGCCCGAAATAAACGCGTTTTTTCAGACAACTGAATCTCCTTGTAACAGCAAGGCTCAGAAGAGCCCACACACTCAGCCCGTAACCCCAGTGTGCAGAAAGGGTCAAAACGTGTTTTTCAGCAGAAATAAACATGTTTCTGCAAGTTTGGTCAACCCCATGTAAGTTATGGGGCAGTAACATCACACTTTTCAAAACATGTTTTTCAGCCCGAAATAAACGCGTTTTTTCAGACAACTGAATCTCCTTGTAACAGCAAGGCTCAGAAGAGCCCACACACTCAGCCCTTAACCCCAGTGTGCAGAAAGGGTCAAAACGTGTTTTTCAGCAGAAATAAACATGTTTCTGCAAGTTTGGTCAACCCCATGTAAGTTATGGGGCAGTAACATCACACTTTTCAAAACGTGTTTTTCAGCCCGAAATAAACGCGTTTTTTCAGACAACTGAATCTACTTGTAACAGCAAGGCTCAGAAGTGCCCACACACTCAGCCCTTAACCCCAGTGTGCAGAAAGGGTCAAAACGTGTTTTTCAGCAGAAATAAACATGTTTCTGCAAGTTTGGTCAACCCCATGTAAGTTATGGGGCAGTAACATCACACTTTTCAAAACGTGTTTTTCAGCCCGAAATAAACGCGTTTTTTCAGACAACTGAATCTCCTTGTAACAGCAAGGCTCAGAAGTGCCCACACACTCAGCCCTTAACCCCAGTTTGCAGAAAGGGTCAAAACGTGTTTTTCAGCAGAAATAAACATGTTTCTGCAAGTTTGGTCAACCCCATGTAAGTTATGGGGCAGTAACATCACACTTTTCAAAACGTGTTTTTCAGCCCGAAATAAACGCGTTTTTTCAGACAACTGAATCTCCTTGTAACAGCAAGGCTCAGAAGAGCCCACACACTCAGCCCTTAACCCCAGTGTGCAGAAAGGGTCAAAACGTGTTTTTCAGCAGAAATAAACATGTTTCTGCAAGTTTGGTCAACCCCATGTAAGTTATGGGGCAGTAACATCACACTTTTCAAAACGTGTTTTTCAGCCCGAAATAAACGCGTTTTTTCAGACAACTGAATCTCCTTGTAACAGCAAGGCTCAGAAGAGCCCACACACTCACCCCTTAACCCCAGTGTGCAGAAAGGGTCAAAACGTGTTTTTCAGCAGAAATAAACATGTTTTTGCAAGTTTGGTCAACCCCATGTAAGTTATGGGGCAGTAACATCACACTTTTCAAAACGTGTTTTTCAGCCCGAAATAAACGCGTTTTTTCAGACAACTGAATCTACTAGTAACAGCAATGCTCAGAAGTTCCCACACACTCATCCCTTAACCCCAGTGTGCAGAAAGGGTCAAAACGTGTTTTTCAGCAGAAATAAACATGTTTCTGCAAGTTTGGTCAACCCCATGTAAGTTATGGGGCAGTAACATCACACTTTTCAAAACGTGTTTTTCAGCCCGAAATAAACGCGTTTTTTCAGACAACTGAATCTCCTTGTAACAGCAAGGCTCAGAAGAGCCCACACACTCACCCCTTAACCCCAGTGTGCAGAAAGGGTCAAAACGTGTTTTTCAGCAGAAATAAACATGTTTCTGCAAGTTTGGTCAACCCCATGTAAGTTATGGGGCAGTAACATCACACTTTTCAAAACATGTTTTTCAGCCCGAAATAAACGCGTTTTTTCAGACAACTGAATCTCCTTGTAACAGCAAGGCTCAGAAGAGCCCACACACTAAGCCCTTAACCCCAGTGTGCAGAAAGGGTCAAAACGTGTTTTTCAGCAGAAATAAACATGTTTCTGTAAGTTTGGTCAACCCCATGTAAGTTATGGGGCAGTAACATCACACTTTTCAAAACATGTTTTTCAGCCCGAAATAAACGCGTTTTTTCAGACAACTGAATCTCCTTGTAACAGCAAGGCTCAGAAGAGCCCACACACTAAGCCCTTAACCCCAGTGTGCAGAAAGGGTCAAAACGTGTTTTTCAGCAGAAATAAACATGTTTCTGCAAGTTTGGTCAACCCCATGTAAGTTATGGGGCAGTAACATCACACTTTTCAAAACGTGTTTTTCAGCCCGAAATAAACGCGTTTTTTCAGACAACTGAATCTCCTTGTAACAGCAAGGCTCAGAAGTGCCCACACACTCAGCCCTTAACCCCAGTGTGCAGAAAGGGTCAAAACGTGTTTTTCAGCAGAAATAAACATGTTTCTGCAAGTTTGGTCAACCCCATGTAAGTTATGGGGCAGTAACATCACACTTTTCAAAACGTGTTTTTCAGCCCGAAATAAACGCGTTTTTTCAGACAACTGAATCTCCTTGTAACAGCAAGGCTCAGAAGAGCCCACACACTCACCCCTTAACCCCAGTGTGCAGAAAGGGTCAAAACGTGTTTTTCAGCAGAAATAAACATGTTTCTGCAAGTTTGGTCAACCCCATGTAAGTTATGGGGCAGTAACATCACACTTTTCAAAACGTGTTTTTCAGCCCGAAATAAACGCGTTTTTTCAGACAACTGAATCTACTAGTAACAGCAATGCTCAGAAGTTCCCACACACTCATCCCTTAACCCCAGTGTGCAGAAAGGGTCAAAACGTGTTTTTCAGCAGAAATAAACATGTTTCTGCAAGTTTGGTCAACCCCATGTAAGTTATGGGGCAGTAACATCACACTTTTCAAAACGTGTTTTTCAGCCCGAAATAAACGCGTTTTTTCAGACAACTGAATCTCCTTGTAACAGCAAGGCTCAGAAGTGCCCACACACTCAGCCCTTAACCCCAGTTTGCAGAAAGGGTCAAAACGTGTTTTTCAGCAGAAATAAACATGTTTCTGCAAGTTTGGTCAACCCCATGTAAGTTATGGGGCAGTAACATCACACTTTTCAAAACGTGTTTTTCAGCCCGAAATAAACGCATTTTTTCAGACAACTGAATCTCCTTGTAACAGCAAGGCTCAGAAGAGCCCACACACTCAGCCCTTAACCCCAGTGTGCAGAAAGGGTCAAAACGTGTTTTTCAGCAGAAATAAACATGTTTCTGCAAGTTTGGTCAACCCCATGTAAGTTATGGGGCAGTAACATCACACTTTTCAAAACGTGTTTTTCAGCCCGAAATAAACGCGTTTTTTCAGACAACTGAATCTCCTTGTAACAGCAAGGCTCAGAAGAGCCCACACACTCAGCCCTTAACCCCAGTGTGCAGAAAGGGTCAAAACGTGTTTTTCAGCAGAAATAAACATGTTTCTGCAAGTTTGGTCAACCCCATGTAAGTTATGGGGCAGTAACATCACACTTTTCAAAACGTGTTTTTCAGCCCGAAATAAACGCGTTTTTTCAGACAACTGAATCTCCTTGTAACAGCAAGGCTCAGAAATGCCCACACACTCAGCCCTTAACCCCAGTGTGCAGAAAGGGTCAAAACGTGTTTTTCAGCAGAAATAAACATGTTTCTGCAGGTTTGGTCAACCCCATGTAAGTTATGGGGCAGTAACATCACACTTTTCAAAACGTGTTTTTCAGCCCGAAATAAACGCGTTTTTTCAGACAACTGAATCTCCTTGTAACAGCAAGGCTCAAAAGAGCCCACACACTCACCCCTTAACCCCAGTGTGCAGAAAGGGTCAAAACGTGTTTTTCAGCAGAAATAAACATGTTTCTGCAAGTTTGGTCAACCCCATGTAAGTTATGGGGCAGTAACATCACACTTTTCAAAACATGTTTTTCAGCCCGAAATAAACGCGTTTTTTTCAGACAACTGAATCTCCTTGTAACAGCAAGGCTCAGAAGAGCCCACACACTAAGCCCTTAACCCCAGTGTGCAGAAAGGGTCAAAACGTGTTTTTCAGCAGAAATAAACATGTTTCTGTAAGTTTGGTCAACCCCATGTAAGTTATGGGGCAGTAACATCACACTTTTCAAAACATGTTTTTCAGCCCGAAATAAACGCGTTTTTTCAGACAACTGAATCTCCTTGTAACAGCAAGGCTCAGAAGAGCCCACACACTCAGCCCTTAACCCCAGTGTGCAGAAAGGGTCAAAACGTGTTTTTCAGCAGAAATAAACATGTTTCTGCAAGTTTGGTCAACCCCATGTAAGTTATGGGGCAGTAACATCACACTTTTCAAAACGTGTTTTTCAGCCCGAAATAAACGCGTTTTTTCAGACAACTGAATCTCCTTGTAACAGCAAGGCTCAGAAGAGCCCACACACTCAGCCCTTAACCCCAGTGTGCAGAAAGGGTCAAAACGTGTTTTTCAGCAGAAATAAACATGTTTCTGCAAGTTTGGTCAACCCCATGTAAGTTATGGGGCAGTAACATCACACTTTTCAAAACGTGTTTTTCAGCCCGAAATAAACGCGTTTTTTCAGACAACTGAATCTACTTGTAACAGCAAGGCTCAGAAGTGCCCACACACTCAGCCCTTAACCCCAGTGTGCAGAAAGGGTCAAAACGTGTTTTTCAGCAGAAATAAACATGTTTCTGCAGGTTTGGTCAACCCCATGTAAGTTATGGGGCAGTAACATCACACTTTTCAAAACGTGTTTTTCAGCCCGAAATAAACGCGTTTTTTCAGACAACTGAATCTCCTTGTAACAGCAAGGCTCAGAAGAGCCCACACACTCAGCCCTTAACCCCAGAGTGCAGAAAGGTCAAAACGTGTTTTTCAGCAGAAATAAACATGTTTCTGCAAGTTTGGTCAACCCCATGTAAGTTATGGGGCAGTAACATCACACTTTTCAAAACATGTTTTTCAGCCCGAAATAAACGCGTTTTTTCAGACAACTGAATCTCCTTGTAACAGCAAGGCTCAGAAGAGCCCACACACTAAGCCCTTAACCCCAGTGTGCAGAAAGGGTCAAAACGTGTTTTTCAGCAGAAATAAACATGTTTCTGCAAGTTTGGTCAACCCCATGTAAGTTATGGGGCAGTAACATCACACTTTTCAAAACGTGTTTTTCAGCCCGAAATAAACGCGTTTTTTCATACAACTGAATCTCCTTGTAACAGCAAGGCTCAGAAGTGCCCACACACTCAGCCCTTAACCCCAGTGTGCAGAAAGGGTCAAAACGTGTTTTTCAGCAGAAATAAACATGTTTCTGCAAGTTTGGTCAACCCCATGTAAGTTATGGGGCAGTAACATCACACTTTTCAAAACGTGTTTTTCAGCCCGAAATAAACGCGTTTTTTCAGACAACTGAATCTCCTTGTAACAGCAAGGCTCAGAAGAGCCCACACACTAAGCCCTTAACCCCAGTGTGCAGAAAGGGTCAAAACGTGTTTTTCAGCAGAAATAAATATGTTTCTGCAAGTTTGGTCAACCCCATGTAAGTTATGGGGCAGTAACATCACACTTTTCAAAACGTGTTTTTCAGCCCGAAATAAACGCGTTTTTTCAGACAACTGAATCTCCTTGTAACAGCAAGGCTCAGAAGAGCCCACACACTCACCCCTTAACCCCAGTGTGCAGAAAGGGTCAAAACATGTTTTTCAGCAGAAATAAACATGTTTCTGCAAGTTTGGTCAACCCCATGTAAGTTATGGGGCAGTAACATCACACTTTTCAAAACATGTTTTTCAGCCCGAAATAAACGCGTTTTTTCAGACATCTGAATCTCCTTGTAACAGCAAGGCTCAGAAGAGCCCACACACTAAGCCCTTAACCCCATTGTGCAGAAAGGGTCAAAACGTGTTTTTCAGCAGAAATAAACATGTTTCTGCAAGTTTGGTCAACCCCATGTAAGTTATGGGGCAGTAACATCACACTTTTCAAAACGTGTTTTTCAGCCCGAAATAAACGCGTTTTTTCAGACAACTGAATCTCCTTGTAACAGCAAGGCTCAGAAGAGCCCACACACTCAGCCCTTAACCCCAGTGTGCAGAAAGGGTCAAAACGTGTTTTTCAGCAGAAATAAACATGTTTCTGCAAGTTTGGTCAACCCCATGTAAGTTATGGGGCAGTAACATCACACTTTTCAAAACATGTTTTTCAGCCCGAAATAAACGCGTTTTTTCAGACAACTGAATCTCCTTGTAACAGCAAGGCTCAGAAGAGCCCACACACTCAGCCCTTAACCCCAGTGTGCAGAAAGGGTCAAAACGTGTTTTTCAGCAGAAATAAACATGTTTCTGCAAGTTTGGTCAACCCCATGTAAGTTATGGGGCAGTAACATCACACTTTTCAAAACGTGTTTTTCAGCCCGAAATAAACGCGTTTTTTCAGACAACTGAATCTACTTGTAACAGCAAGGCTCAGAAGTGCCCACACACTCAGCCCTTAACCCCAGTGTGCAGAAAGGGTCAAAACGTGTTTTTCAGCAGAAATAAACATGTTTCTGCAAGTTTGGTCAACCCCATGTAAGTTATGGGGCAGTAACATCACACTTTTCAAAACGTGTTTTTCAGCCCGAAATAAACGCGTTTTTTCAGACAACTGAATCTCCTTGTAACAGCAAGGCTCAGAAGTGCCCACACACTCAGCCCTTAACCCCAGTTTGCAGAAAGGGTCAAAACGTGTTTTTCAGCAGAAATAAACATGTTTCTGCAAGTTTGGTCAACCCCATGTAAGTTATGGGGCAGTAACATCACACTTTTCAAAACGTGTTTTTCAGCCCGAAATAAACGCGTTTTTTCAGACAACTGAATCTCCTTGTAACAGCAAGGCTCAGAAGAGCCCACACACTCAGCCCTTAACCCCAGTGTGCAGAAAGGGTCAAAACGTGTTTTTCAGCAGAAATAAACATGTTTCTGCAAGTTTGGTCAACCCCATGTAAGTTATGGGGCAGTAACATCACACTTTTCAAAACGTGTTTTTCAGCCCGAAATAAACGCGTTTTTTCAGACAACTGAATCTCCTTGTAACAGCAAGGCTCAGAAGAGCCCACACACTCACCCCTTAACCCCAGTGTGCAGAAAGGGTCAAAACGTGTTTTTCAGCAGAAATAAACATGTTTTTGCAAGTTTGGTCAACCCCATGTAAGTTATGGGGCAGTAACATCACACTTTTCAAAACGTGTTTTTCAGCCCGAAATAAACGCGTTTTTTCAGACAACTGAATCTACTAGTAACAGCAATGCTCAGAAGTTCCCACACACTCATCCCTTAACCCCAGTGTGCAGAAAGGGTCAAAACGTGTTTTTCAGCAGAAATAAACATGTTTCTGCAAGTTTGGTCAACCCCATGTAAGTTATGGGGCAGTAACATCACACTTTTCAAAACGTGTTTTTCAGCCCGAAATAAACGCGTTTTTTCAGACAACTGAATCTCCTTGTAACAGCAAGGCTCAGAAGAGCCCACACACTCACCCCTTAACCCCAGTGTGCAGAAAGGGTCAAAACGTGTTTTTCAGCAGAAATAAACATGTTTCTGCAAGTTTGGTCAACCCCATGTAAGTTATGGGGCAGTAACATCACACTTTTCAAAACATGTTTTTCAGCCCGAAATAAACGCGTTTTTTCAGACAACTGAATCTCCTTGTAACAGCAAGGCTCAGAAGAGCCCACACACTAAGCCCTTAACCCCAGTGTGCAGAAAGGGTCAAAACGTGTTTTTCAGCAGAAATAAACATGTTTCTGTAAGTTTGGTCAACCCCATGTAAGTTATGGGGCAGTAACATCACACTTTTCAAAACATGTTTTTCAGCCCGAAATAAACGCGTTTTTTCAGACAACTGAATCTCCTTGTAACAGCAAGGCTCAGAAGAGCCCACACACTCAGCCCTTAACCCCAGTGTGCAGAAAGGGTCAAAACGTGTTTTTCAGCAGAAATAAACATGTTTCTGCAAGTTTGGTCAACCCCATGTAAGTTATGGGGCAGTAACATCACACTTTTCAAAACGTGTTTTTCAGCCCGAAATAAACGCGTTTTTTCAGACAACTGAATCTCCTTGTAACAGCAAGGCTCAGAAGAGCCCACACACTCAGCCCTTAACCCCAGTGTGCAGAAAGGGTCAAAACGTGTTTTTCAGCAGAAATAAACATGTTTCTGCAAGTTTGGTCAACCCCATGTAAGTTATGGGGCAGTAACATCACACTTTTCAAAACGTGTTTTTCAGCCCGAAATAAACGCGTTTTTTCAGACAACTGAATCTACTTGTAACAGCAAGGCTCAGAAGTGCCCACACACTCAGCCCTTAACCCCAGTGTGCAGAAAGGGTCAAAACGTGTTTTTCAGCAGAAATAAACATGTTTCTGCAGGTTTGGTCAACCCCATGTAAGTTATGGGGCAGTAACATCACACTTTTCAAAACGTGTTTTTCAGCCCGAAATAAACGCGTTTTTTCAGACAACTGAATCTCCTTGTAACAGCAAGGCTCAGAAGAGCCCACACACTCAGCCCTTAACCCCAGAGTGCAGAAAGGTCAAAACGTGTTTTTCAGCAGAAATAAACATGTTTCTGCAAGTTTGGTCAACCCCATGTAAGTTATGGGGAAGTAACATCACACTTTTCAAAACATGTTTTTCAGCCCGAAATAAACGCGTTTTTTCAGACAACTGAATCTCCTTGTAACAGCAAGGCTCAGAAGAGCCCACACACTAAGCCCTTAACCCCAGTGTGCAGAAAGGGTCAAAACGTGTTTTTCAGCAGAAATAAACATGTTTCTGCAAGTTTGGTCAACCCCATGTAAGTTATGGGGCAGTAACATCACACTTTTCAAAACGTGTTTTTCAGCCCGAAATAAACGCGTTTTTTCAGACAACTGAATCTCCTTGTAACAGCAAGGCTCAGAAGTGCCCACACACTCAGCCTTAACCCCAGTGTGCAGAAAGGGTCAAAACGTGTTTTTCAGCAGAAATAAACATGTTTCTGCAAGTTTGGTCAACCCCATGTAAGTTATGGGGCAGTAACATCACACTTTTCAAAACGTGTTTTTCAGCCCGAAATAAACGCGTTTTTTCAGACAACTGAATCTCCTTGTAACAGCAAGGCTCAGAAGAGCCCACACACTAAGCCCTTAACCCCAGTGTGCAGAAAGGGTCAAAACGTGTTTTTCAGCAGAAATAAATATGTTTCTGCAAGTTTGGTCAACCCCATGTAAGTTATGGGGCAGTAACATCACACTTTTCAAAACGTGTTTTTCAGCCCGAAATAAACGCGTTTTTTCAGACAACTGAATCTCCTTGTAACAGCAAGGCTCAGAAGAGCCCACACACTCACCCCTTAACCCCAGTGTGCAGAAAGGGTCAAAACATGTTTTTCAGCAGAAATAAACATGTTTCTGCAAGTTTGGTCAACCCCATGTAAGTTATGGGGCAGTAACATCACACTTTTCAAAACATGTTTTTCAGCCCGAAATAAACGCGTTTTTTCAGACATCTGAATCTCCTTGTAACAGCAAGGCTCAGAAGAGCCCACACACTAAGCCCTTAACCCCATTGTGCAGAAAGGGTCAAAACGTGTTTTTTCAGCAGAAATAAACATGTTTCTGCAAGTTTGGTCAACCCCATGTAAGTTATGGGGCAGTAACATCACACTTTTCAAAACGTGTTTTTCAGCCCGAAATAAACGCGTTTTTTCAGACAACTGAATCTCCTTGTAACAGCAAGGCTCAGAAGAGCCCACACACTCAGCCCTTAACCCCAGTGTGCAGAAAGGGTCAAAACGTGTTTTTCAGCAGAAATAAACATGTTTCTGCAAGTTTGGTCAACCCCATGTAAGTTATGGGGCAGTAACATCACACTTTTCAAAACATGTTTTTCAGCCCGAAATAAACGCGTTTTTTCAGACAACTGAATCTCCTTGTAACAGCAAGGCTCAGAAGAGCCCACACACTCATCCCTTAACCCCAGTGTGCAGAAAGGGTCAAAACGTGTTTTTCAGCAGAAATAAACATGTTTCTGCAAGTTTGGTCAACCCCATGTAAGTTATGGGGCAGTAACATCACACTTTTCAAAACGTGTTTTTCAGCCCGAAATAAACGCGTTTTTTCAGACAACTGAATCTACTTGTAACAGCAAGGCTCAGAAGTGCCCACACACTCAGCCCTTAACCCCAGTGTGCAGAAAGGGTCAAAACGTGTTTTTCAGCAGAAATAAACATGTTTCTGCAAGTTTGGTCAACCCCATGTAAGTTATGGGGCAGTAACATCACACTTTTCAAAACGTGTTTTTCAGCCCGAAATAAACGCGTTTTTTCAGACAACTGAATCTCCTTGTAACAGCAAGGCTCAGAAGAGCCCACACACTCACCCCTTAACCCCAGTGTGCAGAAAGGGTCAAAACGTGTTTTTCAGCAGAAATAAACATGTTTTTGCAAGTTTGGTCAACCCCATGTAAGTTATGGGGCAGTAACATCACACTTTTCAAAACGTGTTTTTCAGCCCGAAATAAACGCGTTTTTTCAGACAACTGAATCTACTAGTAACAGCAATGCTCAGAAGTTCCCACACACTCATCCCTTAACCCCAGTGTGCAGAAAGGGTCAAAACGTGTTTTTCAGCAGAAATAAACATGTTTCTGCAAGTTTGGTCAACCCCATGTAAGTTATGGGGCAGTAACATCACACTTTTCAAAACGTGTTTTTCAGCCCGAAATAAACGCGTTTTTTCAGACAACTGAATCTCCTTGTAACAGCAAGGCTCAGAAGTGCCCACACACTCAGCCCTTAACCCCAGTTTGCAGAAAGGGTCAAAACGTGTTTTTCAGCAGAAATAAACATGTTTCTGCAAGTTTGGTCAACCCCATGTAAGTTATGGGGCAGTAACATCACACTTTTCAAAACGTGTTTTTCAGCCCGAAATAAACGCGTTTTTTCAGACAACTGAATCTCCTTGTAACAGCAAGGCTCAGAAGAGCCCACACACTCAGCCCTTAACCCCAGTGTGCAGAAAGGGTCAAAACGTGTTTTTCAGCAGAAATAAACATGTTTCTGCAAGTTTGGTCAACCCCATGTAAGTTATGGGGCAGTAACATCACACTTTTCAAAACGTGTTTTTCAGCCCGAAATAAACGCGTTTTTTCAGACAACTGAATCTCCTTGTAACAGCAAGGCTCAGAAGAGCCCACACACTCAGCCCTTAACCCCAGTGTGCAGAAGGGTCAAAACGTGTTTTTCAGCAGAAATAAACATGTTTCTGCAAGTTTGGTCAACCCCATGTAAGTTATGGGGCAGTAACATCACACTTTTCAAAACGTGTTTTTCAGCACGAAATAAACGCGTTTTTTCAGACAACTGAATCTACTTGTAACAGCAAGGCTCAGAAGTGCCCACACACTCAGCCCTTAACCCCAGTGTGCAGAAAGGGTCAAAACGTGTTTTTCAGCAGAAATAAACATGTTTCTGCAAGTTTGGTCAACCCCATGTAAGTTATGGGGCAGTAACATCACACTTTTCAAAACGTGTTTTTCAGCCCGAAATAAACGCGTTTTTTCAGACAACTGAATCTACTTGTAACAGCAAGGCTCAGAAGTGCCCACACACTCAGCCCTTAACCCCAGTGTGCAGAAAGGGTCAAAACGTGTTTTTCAGCAGAAATAAACATGTTTCTGCAAGTTTGGTCAACCCCATGTAAGTTATGGGGCAGTAACATCACACTTTTCAAAACGTGTTTTTCAGCCCGAAATAAACGCGTTTTTTCAGACAACTGAATCTCCTTGTAACAGCAAGGCTCAGAAGAGCCCACACACTCACCCCTTAACCCCAGTGTGCAGAAAGGGTCAAAACGTGTTTTTCAGCAGAAATAAACATGTTTCTGCAAGTTTGGTCAACCCCATGTAAGTTATGGGGCAGTAACATCACACTTTTCAAAACGTGTTTTTCAGCCCGAAATAAACGCGTTTTTTCAGACAACTGAATCTCCTTGTAACAGCAAGGCTCAGAAGTGCCCACACACTCAGCCCTTAACCCCAGTTTGCAGAAAGGGTCAAAACGTGTTTTTCAGCAGAAATAAACATGTTTCTGCAAGTTTGGTCAACCCCATGTAAGTTATGGGGCAGTAACATCACACTTTTCAAAACGTGTTTTTCAGCCCGAAATAAACGCGTTTTTTCAGACAACTGAATCTCCTTGTAACAGCAAGGCTCAGAAGAGCCCACACACTCAGCCCTTAACCCCAGTGTGCAGAAAGGGTCAAAACGTGTTTTTCAGCAGAAATAAACATGTTTCTGCAAGTTTGGTCAACCCCATGTAAGTTATGGGGCAGTAACATCACACTTTTCAAAACGTGTTTTTCAGCCCGAAATAAACGCGTTTTTTCAGACAACTGAATCTCCTTGTAACAGCAAGGCTCAGAAGTGCCCACACACTCAGCCCTTAACCCCAGTTTGCAGAAAGGGTCAAAACGTGTTTTTCAGCAGAAATAAACATGTTTCTGCAAGTTTGGTCAACCCCATGTAAGTTATGGGGCAGTAACATCACACTTTTCAAAACGTGTTTTTCAGCCCGAAATAAACGCGTTTTTTCAGACAACTGAATCTCCTTGTAACAGCAAGGCTCAGAAGAGCCCACACACTCAGCCCTTAACCCCAGTGTGCAGAAAGGGTCAAAACGTGTTTTTCAGCAGAAATAAACATGTTTCTGCAAGTTTGGTCAACCCCATGTAAGTTATGGGGCAGTAACATCACACTTTTCAAAACATGTTTTTCAGCCCGAAATAAACGCGTTTTTTCAGACAACTGAATCTCCTTGTAACAGCAAGGCTCAGAAGAGCCCACACACTAAGCCCTTAACCCCAGTGTGCAGAAAGGGTCAAAACGTGTTTTTCAGCAGAAATAAACATGTTTCTGCAAGTTTGGTCAACCCCATGTAAGTTATGGGGCAGTAACATCACACTTTTCAAAACGTGTTTTTCAGCCCGAAATAAACGCGTTTTTTCAGACAACTGAATCTCCTTGTAACAGCAAGGCTCAGAAGTGCCCACACACTCAGCCCTTAACCCCAGTGTGCAGAAAGGGTCAAAACGTGTTTTTCAGCAGAAATAAACATGTTTCTGCAAGTTTGGTCAACCCCATGTAAGTTATGGGGCAGTAACATCACACTTTTCAAAACGTGTTTTTCAGCCCGAAATAAACGCGTTTTTTCAGACAACTGAATCTCCTTGTAACAGCAAGGCTCAGAAGTGCCCACACACTCAGCCCTTAACCCCAGTGTGCAGAAAGGGTCAAAACGTGTTTTTCAGCAGAAATAAACATGTTTCTGCAAGTTTGGTCAACCCCATGTAAGTTATGGGGCAGTAACATCACACTTTTCAAAACGTGTTTTTCAGCCCGAAATAAACGCGTTTTTTCAGACAACTGAATCTCCTTGTAACAGCAAGGCTCAGAAGTGCCCACACACTCAGCCCTTAACCCCAGTGTGCAGAAAGGGTCAAAACGTGTTTTTCAGCAGAAATAAACATGTTTCTGCAAGTTTGGTCAACCCCATGTAAGTTATGGGGCAGTAACATCACACTTTTCAAAACGTGTTTTTCAGCCCGAAATAAACGCGTTTTTTCAGACAACTGAATCTCCTTGTAACAGCAAGGCTCAGAAGAGCCCACACACTCACCCCTTAACCCCAGTGTGCAGAAAGGGTCAAAACGTGTTTTTCAGCAG
This sequence comes from Lepisosteus oculatus, assembly GCF_040954835.1. Lineage (NCBI taxonomy): Eukaryota > Metazoa > Chordata > Actinopteri > Semionotiformes > Lepisosteidae > Lepisosteus > Lepisosteus oculatus. Next base: position 57,375 of record NW_027167870.1, read on the forward strand.
AAATAAACATGTTTTTGCAAGTTTGGTCAACCCCATGTAAGTTATGGGGCAGTAACATCACACTTTTCAAAACGTGTTTTTCAGCCCGAAATAAACGCGTTTTTTCAGACAACTGAATCTACTAGTAACAGCAATGCTCAGAAGTTCCCACACACTCATCCCTTAACCCCAGTGTGCAGAAAGGGTCAAAACGTGTTTTTCAGCAGAAATAAACATGTTTCTGCAAGTTTGGTCAACCCCATGTAAGTTATGGGGCAGTAACATCACACTTTTCAAAACGTGTTTTTCAGCACGAAATAAACGCGTTTTTTCAGACAACTGAATCTACTTGTAACAGCAATGCTCAGAAGTTCCCACACACTCATCCCTTAACCCCAGTGTGCAGAAAGGGTCAAAACGTGTTTTTCAGCAGAAATAAACATGTTTCTGCAAGTTTGGTCAACCCCATGTAAGTTATGGGGCAGTAACATCACACTTTTCAAAACGTGTTTTTCAGCCCGAAATAAACGCGTTTTTTCAGACAACTGAATCTCCTTGTAACAGCAAGGCTCAGAAGAGCCCACACACTCACCCCTTAACCCCAGTGTGCAGAAAGGGTCAAAACGTGTTTTTCAGCAGAAATAAACATGTTTCTGCAAGTTTGGTCAACCCCATGTAAGTTATGGGGCAGTAACATCACACTTTTCAAAACATGTTTTTCAGCCCGAAATAAACGCGTTTTTTCAGACAACTGAATCTCCTTGTAACAGCAAGGCTCAGAAGAGCCCACACACTAAGCCCTTAACCCCAGTGTGCAGAAAGGGTCAAAACGTGTTTTTCAGCAGAAATAAACATGTTTCTGTAAGTTTGGTCAACCCCATGTAAGTTATGGGGCAGTAACATCACACTTTTCAAAACATGTTTTTCAGCCCGAAATAAACGCGTTTTTTCAGACAACTGAATCTCCTTGTAACAGCAAGGCTCAGAAGAGCCCACACACTCAGCCCTTAACCCCAGTGTGCAGAAAGGGTCAAAACGTGTTTTTCAGCAGAAATAAACATGTTTCTGCAAGTTTGGTCAACCCCATGTAAGTTATGGGGCAGTAACATCACACTTTTCAAAACGTGTTTTTCAGCCCGAAATAAACGCGTTTTTTCAGACAACTGAATCTCCTTGTAACAGCAAGGCTCAGAAGAGCCCACACACTCAGCCCTTAACCCCAGTGTGCAGAAAGGGTCAAAACGTGTTTTTCAGCAGAAATAAACATGTTTCTGCAAGTTTGGTCAACCCCATGTAAGTTATGGGGCAGTAACATCACACTTTTCAAAACGTGTTTTTCAGCCCGAAATAAACGCGTTTTTTCAGACAACTGAATCTACTTGTAACAGCAAGGCTCAGAAGTGCCCACACACTCAGCCCTTAACCCCAGTGTGCAGAAAGGGTCAAAACGTGTTTTTCAGCAGAAATAAACATGTTTCTGCAGGTTTGGTCAACCCCATGTAAGTTATGGGGCAGTAACATCACACTTTTCAAAACGTGTTTTTCAGCCCGAAATAAACGCGTTTTTTCAGACAACTGAATCTCCTTGTAACAGCAAGGCTCAGAAGAGCCCACACACTCAGCCCTTAACCCCAGAGTGCAGAAAGGTCAAAACGTGTTTTTCAGCAGAAATAAACATGTTTCTGCAAGTTTGGTCAACCCCATGTAAGTTATGGGGCAGTAACATCACACTTTTCAAAACATGTTTTTCAGCCCGAAATAAACGCGTTTTTTCAGACAACTGAATCTCCTTGTAACAGCAAGGCTCAGAAGAGCCCACACACTAAGCCCTTAACCCCAGTGTGCAGAAAGGGTCAAAACGTGTTTTTCAGCAGAAATAAACATGTTTCTGCAAGTTTGGTCAACCCCATGTAAGTTATGGGGCAGTAACATCACACTTTTCAAAACGTGTTTTTCAGCCCGAAATAAACGCGTTTTTTCAGACAACTGAATCTCCTTGTAACAGCAAGGCTCAGAAGTGCCCACACACTCAGCCCTTAACCCCAGTGTGCAGAAAGGGTCAAAACGTGTTTTTCAGCAGAAATAAACATGTTTCTGCAAGTTTGGTCAACCCCATGTAAGTTATGGGGCAGTAACATCACACTTTTCAAAACGTGTTTTTCAGCCCGAAATAAACGCGTTTTTTCAGACAACTGAATCTCCTTGTAACAGCAAGGCTCAGAAGAGCCCACACACTAAGCCCTTAACCCCAGTGTGCAGAAAGGGTCAAAACGTGTTTTTCAGCAGAAATAAATATGTTTCTGCAAGTTTGGTCAACCCCATGTAAGTTATGGGGCAGTAACATCACACTTTTCAAAACGTGTTTTTCAGCCCGAAATAAACGCGTTTTTTCAGACAACTGAATCTCCTTGTAACAGCAAGGCTCAGAAGAGCCCACACACTCACCCCTTAACCCCAGTGTGCAGAAAGGGTCAAAACATGTTTTTCAGCAGAAATAAACATGTTTCTGCAAGTTTGGTCAACCCCATGTAAGTTATGGGGCAGTAACATCACACTTTTCAAAACATGTTTTTCAGCCCGAAATAAACGCGTTTTTTCAGACATCTGAATCTCCTTGTAACAGCAAGGCTCAGAAGAGCCCACACACTAAGCCCTTAACCCCATTGTGCAGAAAGGGTCAAAACGTGTTTTTCAGCAGAAATAAACATGTTTCTGCAAGTTTGGTCAACCCCATGTAAGTTATGGGGCAGTAACATCACACTTTTCAAAACGTGTTTTTCAGCCCGAAATAAACGCGTTTTTTCAGACAACTGAATCTCCTTGTAACAGCAAGGCTCAGAAGAGCCCACACACTCAGCCCTTAACCCCAGTGTGCAGAAAGGGTCAAAACGTGTTTTTCAGCAGAAATAAACATGTTTCTGCAAGTTTGGTCAACCCCATGTAAGTTATGGGGCAGTAACATCACACTTTTCAAAACATGTTTTTCAGCCCGAAATAAACGCGTTTTTTCAGACAACTGAATCTCCTTGTAACAGCAAGGCTCAGAAGAGCCCACACACTCATCCCTTAACCCCAGTGTGCAGAAAGGGTCAAAACGTGTTTTTCAGCAGAAATAAACATGTTTCTGCAAGTTTGGTCAACCCCATGTAAGTTATGGGGCAGTAACATCACACTTTTCAAAACGTGTTTTTCAGCCCGAAATAAACGCGTTTTTTCAGACAACTGAATCTACTTGTAACAGCAAGGCTCAGAAGTGCCCACACACTCAGCCCTTAACCCCAGTGTGCAGAAAGGGTCAAAACGTGTTTTTCAGCAGAAATAAACATGTTTCTGCAAGTTTGGTCAACCCCATGTAAGTTATGGGGCAGTAACATCACACTTTTCAAAACGTGTTTTTCAGCCCGAAATAAACGCGTTTTTTCAGACAACTGAATCTCCTTGTAACAGCAAGGCTCAGAAGTGCCCACACACTCAGCCCTTAACCCCAGTTTGCAGAAAGGGTCAAAACGTGTTTTTCAGCAGAAATAAACATGTTTCTGCAAGTTTGGTCAACCCCATGTAAGTTATGGGGCAGTAACATCACACTTTTCAAAACGTGTTTTTCAGCCCGAAATAAACGCGTTTTTTCAGACAACTGAATCTCCTTGTAACAGCAAGGCTCAGAAGAGCCCACACACTCAGCCCTTAACCCCAGTGTGCAGAAAGGGTCAAAACGTGTTTTTCAGCAGAAATAAACATGTTTCTGCAAGTTTGGTCAACCCCATGTAAGTTATGGGGCAGTAACATCACACTTTTCAAAACGTGTTTTTCAGCCCGAAATAAACGCGTTTTTTCAGACAACTGAATCTCCTTGTAACAGCAAGGCTCAGAAGAGCCCACACACTCACCCCTTAACCCCAGTGTGCAGAAAGGGTCAAAACGTGTTTTTCAGCAGAAATAAACATGTTTTTGCAAGTTTGGTCAACCCCATGTAAGTTATGGGGCAGTAACATCACACTTTTCAAAACGTGTTTTTCAGCCCGAAATAAACGCGTTTTTTCAGACAACTGAATCTCCTTGTAACAGCAAGGCTCAGAAGAGCCCACACACTCACCCCTTAACCCCAGTGTGCAGAAAGGGTCAAAACGTGTTTTTCAGCAGAAATAAACATGTTTCTGCAAGTTTGGTCAACCCCATGTAAGTTATGGGGCAGTAACATCACACTTTTCAAAACGTGTTTTTCAGCCCGAAATAAACGCGTTTTTTCAGACAACTGAATCTCCTTGTAACAGCAAGGCTCAGAAGTGCCCACACACTCAGCCCTTAACCCCAGTTTGCAGAAAGGGTCAAAACGTGTTTTTCAGCAGAAATAAACATGTTTCTGCAAGTTTGGTCAACCCCATGTAAGTTATGGGGCAGTAACATCACACTTTTCAAAACGTGTTTTTCAGCCCGAAATAAACGCGTTTTTTCAGACAACTGAATCTCCTTGTAACAGCAAGGCTCAGAAGAGCCCACACACTCAGCCCTTAACCCCAGTGTGCAGAAAGGGTCAAAACGTGTTTTTCAGCAGAAATAAACATGTTTCTGCAAGTTTGGTCAACCCCATGTAAGTTATGGGGCAGTAACATCACACTTTTCAAAACGTGTTTTTCAGCCCGAAATAAACGCGTTTTTTCAGACAACTGAATCTCCTTGTAACAGCAAGGCTCAGAAGTGCCCACACACTCAGCCCTTAACCCCAGTTTGCAGAAAGGGTCAAAACGTGTTTTTCAGCAGAAATAAACATGTTTCTGCAAGTTTGGTCAACCCCATGTAAGTTATGGGGCAGTAACATCACACTTTTCAAAACGTGTTTTTCAGCCCGAAATAAACGCGTTTTTTCAGACAACTGAATCTCCTTGTAACAGCAAGGCTCAGAAGAGCCCACACACTCAGCCCTTAACCCCAGTGTGCAGAAAGGGTCAAAACGTGTTTTTCAGCAGAAATAAACATGTTTCTGCAAGTTTGGTCAACCCCATGTAAGTTATGGGGCAGTAACATCACACTTTTCAAAACATGTTTTTCAGCCCGAAATAAACGCGTTTTTTCAGACAACTGAATCTCCTTGTAACAGCAAGGCTCAGAAGAGCCCACACACTAAGCCCTTAACCCCAGTGTGCAGAAAGGGTCAAAACGTGTTTTTCAGCAGAAATAAACATGTTTCTGCAAGTTTGGTCAACCCCATGTAAGTTATGGGGCAGTAACATCACACTTTTCAAAACGTGTTTTTCAGCCCGAAATAAACGCGTTTTTTCAGACAACTGAATCTCCTTGTAACAGCAAGGCTCAGAAGTGCCCACACACTCAGCCCTTAACCCCAGTGTGCAGAAAGGGTCAAAACGTGTTTTTCAGCAGAAATAAACATGTTTCTGCAAGTTTGGTCAACCCCATGTAAGTTATGGGGCAGTAACATCACACTTTTCAAAACGTGTTTTTCAGCCCGAAATAAACGCGTTTTTTCAGACAACTGAATCTCCTTGTAACAGCAAGGCTCAGAAGTGCCCACACACTCAGCCCTTAACCCCAGTGTGCAGAAAGGGTCAAAACGTGTTTTTCAGCAGAAATAAACATGTTTCTGCAAGTTTGGTCAACCCCATGTAAGTTATGGGGCAGTAACATCACACTTTTCAAAACGTGTTTTTCAGCCCGAAATAAACGCGTTTTTTCAGACAACTGAATCTCCTTGTAACAGCAAGGCTCAGAAGAGCCCACACACTCACCCCTTAACCCCAGTGTGCAGAAAGGGTCAAAACGTGTTTTTCAGCAGAAATAAACATGTTTTTGCAAGTTTGGTCAACCCCATGTAAGTTATGGGGCAGTAACATCACACTTTTCAAAACGTGTTTTTCAGCCCGAAATAAACGCGTTTTTTCAGACAACTGAATCTACTAGTAACAGCAACGCTCAGAAGTTCCCACACACTCATCCCTTAACCCCAGTGTGCAGAAAGGGTCAAAACGTGTTTTTCAGCAGAAATAAACATGTTTCTGCAAGTTTGGTCAACCCCATGTAAGTTATGGGGCAGTAACATCACACTTTTCAAAACGTGTTTTTCAGCACGAAATAAACGCGTTTTTTCAGACAACTGAATCTACTTGTAACAGCAAGGCTCAGAAGTGCCCACACACTCAGCCCTTAACCCCAGTGTGCAGAAAGGGTCAAAACGTGTTTTTCAGCAGAAATAAACATGTTTCTGCAAGTTTGGTCAACCCCATGTAAGTTATGGGGCAGTAACATCACACTTTTCAAAACGTGTTTTTCAGCCCGAAATAAACGCGTTTTTTCAGACAACTGAATCTACTTGTAACAGCAAGGCTCAGAAGTGCCCACACACTCAGCCCTTAACCCCAGTGTGCAGAAAGGGTCAAAACGTGTTTTTCAGCAGAAATAAACATGTTTCTGCAAGTTTGGTCAACCCCATGTAAGTTATGGGGCAGTAACATCACACTTTTCAAAACGTGTTTTTCAGCCCGAAATAAACGCGTTTTTTCAGACAACTGAATCTCCTTGTAACAGCAAGGCTCAGAAGAGCCCACACACTCACCCCTTAACCCCAGTGTGCAGAAAGGGTCAAAACGTGTTTTTCAGCAGAAATAAACATGTTTCTGCAAGTTTGGTCAACCCCATGTAAGTTATGGGGCAGTAACATCACACTTTTCAAAACGTGTTTTTCAGCCCGAAATAAACGCGTTTTTTCAGACAACTGAATCTCCTTGTAACAGCAAGGCTCAGAAGTGCCCACACACTCAGCCCTTAACCCCAGTTTGCAGAAAGGGTCAAAACGTGTTTTTCAGCAGAAATAAACATGTTTCTGCAAGTTTGGTCAACCCCATGTAAGTTATGGGGCAGTAACATCACACTTTTCAAAACGTGTTTTTCAGCCCGAAATAAACGCGTTTTTTCAGACAACTGAATCTCCTTGTAACAGCAAGGCTCAGAAGAGCCCACACACTCAGCCCTTAACCCCAGTGTGCAGAAAGGGTCAAAACGTGTTTTTCAGCAGAAATAAACATGTTTCTGCAAGTTTGGTCAACCCCATGTAAGTTATGGGGCAGTAACATCACACTTTTCAAAACGTGTTTTTCAGCCCGAAATAAACGCGTTTTTTCAGACAACTGAATCTCCTTGTAACAGCAAGGCTCAGAAGTGCCCACACACTCAGCCCTTAACCCCAGTTTGCAGAAAGGGTCAAAACGTGTTTTTCAGCAGAAATAAACATGTTTCTGCAAGTTTGGTCAACCCCATGTAAGTTATGGGGCAGTAACATCACACTTTTCAAAACGTGTTTTTCAGCCCGAAATAAACGCGTTTTTTCAGACAACTGAATCTCCTTGTAACAGCAAGGCTCAGAAGAGCCCACACACTCAGCCCTTAACCCCGGTGTGCAGAAAGGGTCAAAACGTGTTTTTCAGCAGAAATAAACATGTTTCTGCAAGTTTGGTCAACCCCATGTAAGTTATGGGGCAGTAACATCACACTTTTCAAAACATGTTTTTCAGCCCGAAATAAACGCGTTTTTTCAGACAACTGAATCTCCTTGTAACAGCAAGGCTCAGAAGAGCCCACACACTAAGCCCTTAACCCCAGTGTGCAGAAAGGGTCAAAACGTGTTTTTCAGCAGAAATAAACATGTTTCTGCAAGTTTGGTCAACCCCATGTAAGTTATGGGGCAGTAACATCACACTTTTCAAAACGTGTTTTTCAGCCCGAAATAAACGCGTTTTTTCAGACAACTGAATCTCCTTGTAACAGCAAGGCTCAGAAGAGCCCACACACTCACCCCTTAACCCCAGTGTGCAGAAAGGGTCAAAACATGTTTTTCAGCAGAAATAAACATGTTTCTGCAAGTCTGGTCAACCCCATGTAAGTTATGGGGCAGTAACATCACACTTTTCAAAACATGTTTTTCAGCCCGAAATAAACGCGTTTTTTCAGACATCTGAATCTCCTTGTAACAGCAAGGCTCAGAAGAGCCCACACACTAAGCCCTTAACCCCATTGTGCAGAAAGGGTCAAAACGTGTTTTTCAGCAGAAATAAACATGTTTCTGCAAGTTTGGTCAACCCCATGTAAGTTATGGGGCAGTAACATCACACTTTTCAAAACGTGTTTTTCAGCCCGAAATAAACGCGTTTTTTCAGACAACTGAATCTCCTTGTAACAGCAAGGCTCAGAAGAGCCCACACACTCAGCCCTTAACCCCAGTGTGCAGAAAGGGTCAAAACGTGTTTTTCAGCAGAAATAAACATGTTTCTGCAAGTTTGGTCAACCCCATGTAAGTTATGGGGCAGTAACATCACACTTTTCAAAACATGTTTTTCAGCCCGAAATAAACGCGTTTTTTCAGACAACTGAATCTCCTTGTAACAGCAAGGCTCAGAAGAGCCCACACACTCATCCCTTAACCCCAGTGTGCAGAAAGGGTCAAAACGTGTTTTTCAGCAGAAATAAACATGTTTCTGCAAGTTTGGTCAACCCCATGTAAGTTATGGGGCAGTAACATCACACTTTTCAAAACGTGTTTTTCAGCCCGAAATAAACGCGTTTTTTCAGACAACTGAATCTACTTGTAACAGCAAGGCTCAGAAGTGCCCACACACTCAGCCCTTAACCCCAGTGTGCAGAAAGGGTCAAAACGTGTTTTTCAGCAGAAATAAACATGTTTCTGCAAGTTTGGTCAACCCCATGTAAGTTATGGGGCAGTAACATCACACTTTTCAAAACGTGTTTTTCAGCCCGAAATAAACGCGTTTTTTCAGACAACTGAATCTCCTTGTAACAGCAAGGCTCAGAAGAGCCCACACACTCAGCCCTTAACCCCAGTGTGCAGAAAGGGTCAAAACGTGTTTTTCAGCAGAAATAAACATGTTTCTGCAAGTTTGGTCAACCCCATGTAAGTTATGGGGCAGTAACATCACACTTTTCAAAACGTGTTTTTCAGCCCGAAATAAACGCGTTTTTTCAGACAACTGAATCTCCTTGTAACAGCAAGGCTCAGAAGAGCCCACACACTCACCCCTTAACCCCAGTGTGCAGAAAGGGTCAAAACGTGTTTTTCAGCAGAAATAAACATGTTTTTGCAAGTTTGGTCAACCCCATGTAAGTTATGGGGCAGTAACATCACACTTTTCAAAACGTGTTTTTCAGCCCGAAATAAACGCGTTTTTTCAGACAACTGAATCTCCTTGTAACAGCAAGGCTCAGAAGAGCCCACACACTCACCCCTTAACCCCAGTGTGCAGAAAGGGTCAAAACGTGTTTTTCAGCAGAAATAAACATGTTTCTGCAAGTTTGGTCAACCCCATGTAAGTTATGGGGCAGTAACATCACACTTTTCAAAACGTGTTTTTCAGCCCGAAATAAACGCGTTTTTTCAGACAACTGAATCTCCTTGTAACAGCAAGGCTCAGAAGTGCCCACACACTCAGCCCTTAACCCCAGTTTGCAGAAAGGGTCAAAACGTGTTTTTCAGCAGAAATAAACATGTTTCTGCAAGTTTGGTCAACCCCATGTAAGTTATGGGGCAGTAACATCACACTTTTCAAAACGTGTTTTTCAGCCCGAAATAAACGCGTTTTTTCAGACAACTGAATCTCCTTGTAACAGCAAGGCTCAGAAGAGCCCACACACTCAGCCCTTAACCCCAGTGTGCAGAAAGGGTCAAAACGTGTTTTTCAGCAGAAATAAACATGTTTCTGCAAGTTTGGTCAACCCCATGTAAGTTATGGGGCAGTAACATCACACTTTTCAAAACGTGTTTTTCAGCCCGAAATAAACGCGTTTTTTCAGACAACTGAATCTCCTTGTAACAGCAAGGCTCAGAAGTGCCCACACACTCAGCCCTTAACCCCAGTTTGCAGAAAGGGTCAAAACGTGTTTTTCAGCAGAAATAAACATGTTTCTGCAAGTTTGGTCAACCCCATGTAAGTTATGGGGCAGTAACATCACACTTTTCAAAACGTGTTTTTCAGCCCGAAATAAACGCGTTTTTTCAGACAACTGAATCTCCTTGTAACAGCAAGGCTCAGAAGAGCCCACACACTCAGCCCTTAACCCCAGTGTGCAGAAAGGGTCAAAACGTGTTTTTCAGCAGAAATAAACATGTTTCTGCAAGTTTGGTCAACCCCATGTAAGTTATGGGGCAGTAACATCACACTTTTCAAAACATGTTTTTCAGCCCGAAATAAACGCGTTTTTTCAGACAACTGAATCTCCTTGTAACAGCAAGGCTCAGAAGAGCCCACACACTAAGCCCTTAACCCCAGTGTGCAGAAAGGGTCAAAACGTGTTTTTCAGCAGAAATAAACATGTTTCTGCAAGTTTGGTCAACCCCATGTAAGTTATGGGGCAGTAACATCACACTTTTCAAAACGTGTTTTTCAGCCCGAAATAAACGCGTTTTTTCAGACAACTGAATCTCCTTGTAACAGCAAGGCTCAGAAGTGCCCACACACTCAGCCCTTAACCCCAGTGTGCAGAAAGGGTCAAAACGTGTTTTTCAGCAGAAATAAACATGTTTCTGCAAGTTTGGTCAACCCCATGTAAGTTATGGGGCAGTAACATCACACTTTTCAAAACGTGTTTTTCAGCCCGAAATAAACGCGTTTTTTCAGACAACTGAATCTCCTTGTAACAGCAAGGCTCAGAAGTGCCCACACACTCAGCCCTTAACCCCAGTGTGCAGAAAGGGTCAAAACGTGTTTTTCAGCAGAAATAAACATGTTTCTGCAAGTTTGGTCAACCCCATGTAAGTTATGGGGCAGTAACATCACACTTTTCAAAACGTGTTTTTCAGCCCGAAATAAACGCGTTTTTTCAGACAACTGAATCTCCTTGTAACAGCAAGGCTCAGAAGTGCCCACACACTCAGCCCTTAACCCCAGTGTGCAGAAAGGGTCAAAACGTGTTTTTCAGCAGAAATAAACATGTTTCTGCAAGTTTGGTCAACCCCATGTAAGTTATGGGGCAGTAACATCACACTTTTCAAAACGTGTTTTTCAGCCCGAAATAAACGCGTTTTTTCAGACAACTGAATCTCCTTGTAACAGCAAGGCTCAGAAGAGCCCACACACTCACCCCTTAACCCCAGTGTGCAGAAAGGGTCAAAACGTGTTTTTCAGCAGAAATAAACATGTTTTTGCAAGTTTGGTCAACCCCATGTAAGTTATGGGGCAGTAACATCACACTTTTCAAAACGTGTTTTTCAGCCCGAAATAAACGCGTTTTTTCAGACAACTGAATCTACTAGTAACAGCAATGCTCAGAAGTTCCCACACACTCATCCCTTAACCCCAGTGTGCAGAAAGGGTCAAAACGTGTTTTTCAGCAGAAATAAACATGTTTCTGCAAGTTTGGTCAACCCCATGTAAGTTATGGGGCAGTAACATCACACTTTTCAAAACGTGTTTTTCAGCACGAAATAAACGCGTTTTTTCAGACAACTGAATCTACTTGTAACAGCAAGGCTCAGAAGTGCCCACACACTCAGCCCTTAACCCCAGTGTGCAGAAAGGGTCAAAACGTGTTTTTCAGCAGAAATAAACATGTTTCTGCAAGTTTGGTCAACCCCATGTAAGTTATGGGGCAGTAACATCACACTTTTCAAAACGTGTTTTTCAGCCCGAAATAAACGCGTTTTTTCAGACAACTGAATCTACTTGTAACAGCAAGGCTCAGAAGTGCCCACACACTCAGCCCTTAACCCCAGTGTGCAGAAAGGGTCAAAACGTGTTTTTCAGCAGAAATAAACATGTTTCTGCAAGTTTGGTCAACCCCATGTAAGTTATGGGGCAGTAACATCACACTTTTCAAAACGTGTTTTTCAGCCCGAAATAAACGCGTTTTTTCAGACAACTGAATCTCCTTGTAACAGCAAGGCTCAGAAGAGCCCACACACTCACCCCTTAACCCCAGTGTGCAGAAAGGGTCAAAACGTGTTTTTCAGCAGAAATAAACATGTTTCTGCAAGTTTGGTCAACCCCATGTAAGTTATGGGGCAGTAACATCACACTTTTCAAAACGTGTTTTTCAGCCCGAAATAAACGCGTTTTTTCAGACAACTGAATCTCCTTGTAACAGCAAGGCTCAGAAGTGCCCACACACTCAGCCCTTAACCCCAGTTTGCAGAAAGGGTCAAAACGTGTTTTTCAGCAGAAATAAACATGTTTCTGCAAGTTTGGTCAACCCCATGTAAGTTATGGGGCAGTAACATCACACTTTTCAAAACGTGTTTTTCAGCCCGAAATAAACGCGTTTTTTCAGACAACTGAATCTCCTTGTAACAGCAAGGCTCAGAAGAGCCCACACACTCAGCCCTTAACCCCAGTGTGCAGAAAGGGTCAAAACGTGTTTTTCAGCAGAAATAAACATGTTTCTGCAAGTTTGGTCAACCCCATGTAAGTTATGGGGCAGTAACATCACACTTTTCAAAACGTGTTTTTCAGCCCGAAATAAACGCGTTTTTTCAGACAACTGAATCTCCTTGTAACAGCAAGGCTCAGAAGTGCCCACACACTCAGCCCTTAACCCCAGTTTGCAGAAAGGGTCAAAACGTGTTTTTCAGCAGAAATAAACATGTTTCTGCAAGTTTGGTCAACCCCATGTAAGTTATGGGGCAGTAACATCACACTTTTCAAAACGTGTTTTTCAGCCCGAAATAAACGCGTTTTTTCAGACAACTGAATCTCCTTGTAACAGCAAGGCTCAGAAGAGCCCACACACTCAGCCCTTAACCCCGGTGTGCAGAAAGGGTCAAAACGTGTTTTTCAGCAGAAATAAACATGTTTCTGCAAGTTTGGTCAACCCCATGTAAGTTATGGGGCAGTAACATCACACTTTTCAAAACATGTTTTTCAGCCCGAAATAAACGCGTTTTTTCAGACAACTGAATCTCCTTGTAACAGCAAGGCTCAGAAGAGCCCACACACTAAGCCCTTAACCCCAGTGTGCAGAAAGGGTCAAAACGTGTTTTTCAGCAGAAATAAACATGTTTCTGCAAGTTTGGTCAACCCCATGTAAGTTATGGGGCAGTAACATCACACTTTTCAAAACGTGTTTTTCAGCCCGAAATAAACGCGTTTTTTCAGACAACTGAATCTCCTTGTAACAGCAAGGCTCAGAAGTGCCCACACACTCAGCCCTTAACCCCAGTGTGCAGAAAGGGTCAAAACGTGTTTTTCAGCAGAAATAAACATGTTTCTGCAAGTTTGGTCAACCCCATGTAAGTTATGGGGCAGTAACATCACACTTTTCAAAACGTGTTTTTCAGCCCGAAATAAACGCGTTTTTTCAGACAACTGAATCTCCTTGTAACAGCAAGGCTCAGAAGTGCCCACACACTCAGCCCTTAACCCCAGTGTGCAGAAAGGGTCAAAACGTGTTTTTCAGCAGAAATAAACATGTTTCTGCAAGTTTGGTCAACCCCATGTAAGTTATGGGGCAGTAACATCACACTTTTCAAAACGTGTTTTTCAGCCCGAAATAAACGCGTTTTTTCAGACAACTGAATCTCCTTGTAACAGCAAGGCTCAGAAGAGCCCACACACTCACCCCTTAACCCCAGTGTGCAGAAAGGGTCAAAACGTGTTTTTCAGCAGAAATAAACATGTTTCTGCAAGTTTGGTCAACCCCATGTAAGTTATGGGGCAGTAACATCACACTTTTCAAAACGTGTTTTTCAGCCCGAAATAAACGCGTTTTTTCAGACAACTGAATCTACTAGTAACAGCAATGCTCAGAAGTTCCCACACACTCATCCCTTAACCCCAGTGTGCAGAAAGGGTCAAAACGTGTTTTTCAGCAGAAATAAACATGTTTCTGCAAGTTTGGTCAACCCCATGTAAGTTATGGGGCAGTAACATCACACTTTTCAAAACGTGTTTTTCAGCCCGAAATAAACGCGTTTTTTCAGACAACTGAATCTCCTTGTAACAGCAAGGCTCAGAAGTGCCCACACACTCAGCCCTTAACCCCAGTTTGCAGAAAGGGTCAAAACGTGTTTTTCAGCAGAAATAAACATGTTTCTGCAAGTTTGGTCAACCCCATGTAAGTTATGGGACAGTAACATCACACTTTTCAAAACGTGTTTTTCAGCCCGAAATAAACGCGTTTTTTCAGACAACTGAATCTCCTTGTAACAGCAAGGCTCAGAAGAGCCCACACACTCAGCCCTTAACCCCAGTGTGCAGAAAGGGTCAAAACGTGTTTTTCAGCAGAAATAAACATGTTTCTGCAAGTTTGGTCAACCCCATGTAAGTTATGGGGCAGTAACATCACACTTTTCAAAACATGTTTTTCAGCCCGAAATAAACGCGTTTTTTCAGACAACTGAATCTCCTTGTAACAGCAAGGCTCAGAAGAGCCCACACACTAAGCCCTTAACCCCAGTGTGCAGAAAGGGTCAAAACGTGTTTTTCAGCAGAAATAAACATGTTTCTGTAAGTTTGGTCAACCCCATGTAAGTTATGGGGCAGTAACATCACACTTTTCAAAACATGTTTTTCAGCCCGAAATAAACGCGTTTTTTCAGACAACTGAATCTCCTTGTAACAGCAAGGCTCAGAAGAGCCCACACACTCAGCCCTTAACCCCAGTGTGCAGAAAGGGTCAAAACGTGTTTTTCAGCAGAAATAAACATGTTTCTGCAAGTTTGGTCAACCCCATGTAAGTTATGGGGCAGTAACATCACACTTTTCAAAACGTGTTTTTCAGCCCGAAATAAACGCGTTTTTTCAGACAACTGAATCTCCTTGTAACAGCAAGGCTCAGAAGAGCCCACACACTCAGCCCTTAACCCCAGTGTGCAGAAAGGGTCAAAACGTGTTTTTCAGCAGAAATAAACATGTTTCTGCAAGTTTGGTCAACCCCATGTAAGTTATGGGGCAGTAACATCACACTTTTCAAAACGTGTTTTTCAGCCCGAAATAAACGCGTTTTTTCAGACAACTGAATCTACTTGTAACAGCAAGGCTCAGAAGTGCCCACACACTCAGCCCTTAACCCCAGTGTGCAGAAAGGGTCAAAACGTGTTTTTCAGCAGAAATAAACATGTTTCTGCAGGTTTGGTCAACCCCATGTAAGTTATGGGGCAGTAACATCACACTTTTCAAAACGTGTTTTTCAGCCCGAAATAAACGCGTTTTTTCAGACAACTGAATCTCCTTGTAACAGCAAGGCTCAGAAGAGCCCACACACTCAGCCCTTAACCCCAGAGTGCAGAAAGGTCAAAACGTGTTTTTCAGCAGAAATAAACATGTTTCTGCAAGTTTGGTCAACCCCATGTAAGTTATGGGGCAGTAACATCACACTTTTCAAAACATGTTTTTCAGCCCGAAATAAACGCGTTTTTTCAGACAACTGAATCTCCTTGTAACAGCAAGGCTCAGAAGAGCCCACACACTAAGCCCTTAACCCCAGTGTGCAGAAAGGGTCAAAACGTGTTTTTCAGCAGAAATAAACATGTTTCTGCAAGTTTGGTCAACCCCATGTAAGTTATGGGGCAGTAACATCACACTTTTCAAAACGTGTTTTTCAGCCCGAAATAAACGCGTTTTTTCAGACAACTGAATCTCCTTGTAACAGCAAGGCTCAGAAGTGCCCACACACTCAGCCCTTAACCCCAGTGTGCAGAAAGGGTCAAAACGTGTTTTTCAGCAGAAATAAACATGTTTCTGCAAGTTTGGTCAACCCCATGTAAGTTATGGGGCAGTAACATCACACTTTTCAAAACGTGTTTTTCAGCCCGAAATAAACGCGTTTTTTCAGACAACTGAATCTCCTTGTAACAGCAAGGCTCAGAAGAGCCCACACACTAAGCCCTTAACCCCAGTGTGCAGAAAGGGTCAAAACGTGTTTTTCAGCAGAAATAAATATGTTTCTGCAAGTTTGGTCAACCCCATGTAAGTTATGGGGCAGTAACATCACACTTTTCAAAACGTGTTTTTCAGCCCGAAATAAACGCGTTTTTTCAGACAACTGAATCTCCTTGTAACAGCAAGGCTCAGAAGAGCCCACACACTCACCCCTTAACCCCAGTGTGCAGAAAGGGTCAAAACATGTTTTTCAGCAGAAATAAACATGTTTCTGCAAGTTTGGTCAACCCCATGTAAGTTATGGGGCAGTAACATCACACTTTTCAAAACATGTTTTTCAGCCCGAAATAAACGCGTTTTTTCAGACAACTGAATCTCCTTGTAACAGCAAGGCTCAGAAGAGCCCACACACTAAGCCCTTAACCCCAGTGTGCAGAAAGGGTCAAAACGTGTTTTTCAGCAGAAATAAACATGTTTCTGCAAGTTTGGTCAACCCCATGTAAGTTATGGGGCAGTAACATCACACTTTTCAAAACGTGTTTTTCAGCCCGAAATAAACGCGTTTTTTCAGACAACTGAATCTCCTTGTAACAGCAAGGCTCAGAAGTGCCCACACACTCAGCCCTTAACCCCAGTGTGCAGAAAGGGTCAAAACGTGTTTTTCAGCAGAAATAAACATGTTTCTGCAAGTTTGGTCAACCCCATGTAAGTTATGGGGCAGTAACATCACACTTTTCAAAACGTGTTTTTCAGCCCGAAATAAACGCGTTTTTTCAGACAACTGAATCTCCTTGTAACAGCAAGGCTCAGAAGTGCCCACACACTCAGCCCTTAACCCCAGTGTGCAGAAAGGGTCAAAACGTGTTTTTCAGCAGAAATAAACATGTTTCTGCAAGTTTGGTCAACCCCATGTAAGTTATGGGGCAGTAACATCACACTTTTCAAAACGTGTTTTTCAGCCCGAAATAAACGCGTTTTTTCAGACAACTGAATCTCCTTGTAACAGCAAGGCTCAGAAGAGCCCACACACTCACCCCTTAACCCCAGTGTGCAGAAAGGGTCAAAACGTGTTTTTCAGCAGAAATAAACATGTTTCTGCAAGTTTGGTCAACCCCATGTAAGTTATGGGGCAGTAACATCACACTTTTCAAAACGTGTTTTTCAGCCCGAAATAAACGCGTTTTTTCAGACAACTGAATCTACTAGTAACAGCAATGCTCAGAAGTTCCCACACACTCATCCCTTAACCCCAGTGTGCAGAAAGGGTCAAAACGTGTTTTTCAGCAGAAATAAACATGTTTCTGCAAGTTTGGTCAACCCCATGTAAGTTATGGGGCAGTAACATCACACTTTTCAAAACGTGTTTTTCAGCCCGAAATAAACGCGTTTTTTCAGACAACTGAATCTCCTTGTAACAGCAAGGCTCAGAAGTGCCCACACACTCAGCCCTTAACCCCAGTTTGCAGAAAGGGTCAAAACGTGTTTTTCAGCAGAAATAAACATGTTTCTGCAAGTTTGGTCAACCCCATGTAAGTTATGGGGCAGTAACATCACACTTTTCAAAACGTGTTTTTCAGCCCGAAATAAACGCGTTTTTTCAGACAACTGAATCTCCTTGTAACAGCAAGGCTCAGAAGAGCCCACACACTCAGCCCTTAACCCCAGAGTGCAGAAAGGTCAAAACGTGTTTTTCAGCAGAAATAAACATGTTTCTGCAAGTTTGGTCAACCCCATGTAAGTTATGGGGCAGTAACATCACACTTTTCAAAACGTGTTTTTCAGCCCGAAATAAACGCGTTTTTTCAGACAACTGAATCTCCTTGTAACAGCAAGGCTCAGAAGAGCCCACACACTCACCCCTTAACCCCAGTGTGCAGAAAGGGTCAAAACGTGTTTTTCAGCAGAAATAAACATGTTTCTGCAAGTTTGGTCAACCCCATGTAAGTTATGGGGCAGTAACATCACACTTTTCAAAACGTGTTTTTCAGCCCGAAATAAACGCGTTTTTTCAGACAACTGAATCTACTAGTAACAGCAATGCTCAGAAGTTCCCACACACTCATCCCTTAACCCCAGTGTGCAGAAAGGGTCAAAACGTGTTTTTCAGCAGAAATAAACATGTTTCTGCAAGTTTGGTCAACCCCATGTAAGTTATGGGGCAGTAACATCACACTTTTCAAAACGTGTTTTTCAGCCCGAAATAAACGCGTTTTTTCAGACAACTGAATCTCCTTGTAACAGCAAGGCTCAGAAGTGCCCACACACTCAGCCCTTAACCACAGTTTGCAGAAAGGGTCAAAACGTGTTTTTCAGCAGAAATAAACATGTTTCTGCAAGTTTGGTCAACCCCATGTAAGTTATGGGACAGTAACATCACACTTTTCAAAACGTGTTTTTCAGCCCGAAATAAACGCGTTTTTTCAGACAACTGAATCTCCTTGTAACAGCAAGGCTCAGAAGAGCCCACACACTCAGCCCTTAACCCCAGTGTGCAGAAAGGGTCAAAACGTGTTTTTCAGCAGAAATAAACATGTTTCTGCAAGTTTGGTCAACCCCATGTAAGTTATGGGGCAGTAACATCACACTTTTCAAAACATGTTTTTCAGCCCGAAATAAACGCGTTTTTTCAGACAACTGAATCTCCTTGTAACAGCAAGGCTCAGAAGAGCCCACACACTAAGCCCTTAACCCCAGTGTGCAGAAAGGGTCAAAACGTGTTTTTCAGCAGAAATAAACATGTTTCTGTAAGTTTGGTCAACCCCATGTAAGTTATGGGGCAGTAACATCACACTTTTCAAAACATGTTTTTCAGCCCGAAATAAACGCGTTTTTTCAGACAACTGAATCTCCTTGTAACAGCAAGGCTCAGAAGAGCCCACACACTCAGCCCTTAACCCCAGTGTGCAGAAAGGGTCAAAACGTGTTTTTCAGCAGAAATAAACATGTTTCTGCAAGTTTGGTCAACCCCATGTAAGTTATGGGGCAGTAACATCACACTTTTCAAAACGTGTTTTTCAGCCCGAAATAAACGCGTTTTTTCAGACAACTGAATCTCCTTGTAACAGCAAGGCTCAGAAGAGCCCACACACTCAGCCCTTAACCCCAGTGTGCAGAAAGGGTCAAAACGTGTTTTTCAGCAGAAATAAACATGTTTCTGCAAGTTTGGTCAACCCCATGTAAGTTATGGGGCAGTAACATCACACTTTTCAAAACGTGTTTTTCAGCCCGAAATAAACGCGTTTTTTCAGACAACTGAATCTACTTGTAACAGCAAGGCTCAGAAGTGCCCACACACTCAGCCCTTAACCCCAGTGTGCAGAAAGGGTCAAAACGTGTTTTTCAGCAGAAATAAACATGTTTCTGCAGGTTTGGTCAACCCCATGTAAGTTATGGGGCAGTAACATCACACTTTTCAAAACGTGTTTTTCAGCCCGAAATAAACGCGTTTTTTCAGACAACTGAATCTCCTTGTAACAGCAAGGCTCAGAAGAGCCCACACACTCAGCCCTTAACCCCAGAGTGCAGAAAGGTCAAAACGTGTTTTTCAGCAGAAATAAACATGTTTCTGCAAGTTTGGTCAACCCCATGTAAGTTATGGGGCAGTAACATCACACTTTTCAAAACATGTTTTTCAGCCCGAAATAAACGCGTTTTTTCAGACAACTGAATCTCCTTGTAACAGCAAGGCTCAGAAGAGCCCACACACTAAGCCCTTAACCCCAGTGTGCAGAAAGGGTCAAAACGTGTTTTTCAGCAGAAATAAACATGTTTCTGCAAGTTTGGTCAACCCCATGTAAGTTATGGGGCAGTAACATCACACTTTTCAAAACGTGTTTTTCAGCCCGAAATAAACGCGTTTTTTCAGACAACTGAATCTCCTTGTAACAGCAAGGCTCAGAAGTGCCCACACACTCAGCCCTTAACCCCAGTGTGCAGAAAGGGTCAAAACGTGTTTTTCAGCAGAAATAAACATGTTTCTGCAAGTTTGGTCAACCCCATGTAAGTTATGGGGCAGTAACATCACACTTTTCAAAACGTGTTTTTCAGCCCGAAATAAACGCGTTTTTTCAGACAACTGAATCTCCTTGTAACAGCAAGGCTCAGAAGAGCCCACACACTAAGCCCTTAACCCCAGTGTGCAGAAAGGGTCAAAACGTGTTTTTCAGCAGAAATAAATATGTTTCTGCAAGTTTGGTCAACCCCATGTAAGTTATGGGGCAGTAACATCACACTTTTCAAAACGTGTTTTTCAGCCCGAAATAAACGCGTTTTTTCAGACAACTGAATCTCCTTGTAACAGCAAGGCTCAGAAGAGCCCACACACTCACCCCTTAACCCCAGTGTGCAGAAAGGGTCAAAACATGTTTTTCAGCAGAAATAAACATGTTTCTGCAAGTTTGGTCAACCCCATGTAAGTTATGGGGCAGTAACATCACACTTTTCAAAACGTGTTTTTCAGCCCGAAATAAACGCGTTTTTTCAGACAACTGAATCTCCTTGTAACAGCAAGGCTCAGAAGTGCCCACACACTCAGCCCTTAACCCCAGTGTGCAGAAAGGGTCAAAACGTGTTTTTCAGCAGAAATAAACATGTTTCTGCAAGTTTGGTCAACCCCATGTAAGTTATGGGGCAGTAACATCACACTTTTCAAAACGTGTTTTTCAGCCCGAAATAAACGCGTTTTTTCAGACAACTGAATCTCCTTGTAACAGCAAGGCTCAGAAGTGCCCACACACTCAGCCCTTAACCCCAGTGTGCAGAAAGGGTCAAAACGTGTTTTTCAGCAGAAATAAACATGTTTCTGCAAGTTTGGTCAACCCCATGTAAGTTATGGGGCAGTAACATCACACTTTTCAAAACGTGTTTTTCAGCCCGAAATAAACGCGTTTTTTCAGACAACTGAATCTCCTTGTAACAGCAAGGCTCAGAAGAGCCCACACACTCACCCCTTAACCCCAGTGTGCAGAAAGGGTCAAAACGTGTTTTTCAGCAGAAATAAACATGTTTCTGCAAGTTTGGTCAACCCCATGTAAGTTATGGGGCAGTAACATCACACTTTTCAAAACGTGTTTTTCAGCCCGAAATAAACGCGTTTTTTCAGACAACTGAATCTACTAGTAACAGCAATGCTCAGAAGTTCCCACACACTCATCCCTTAACCCCAGTGTGCAGAAAGGGTCAAAACGTGTTTTTCAGCAGAAATAAACATGTTTCTGCAAGTTTGGTCAACCCCATGTAAGTTATGGGGCAGTAACATCACACTTTTCAAAACGTGTTTTTCAGCCCGAAATAAACGCGTTTTTTCAGACAACTGAATCTCCTTGTAACAGCAAGGCTCAGAAGTGCCCACACACTCAGCCCTTAACCCCAGTTTGCAGAAAGGGTCAAAACGTGTTTTTCAGCAGAAATAAACATGTTTCTGCAAGTTTGGTCAACCCCATGTAAGTTATGGGGCAGTAACATCACACTTTTCAAAACGTGTTTTTCAGCCCGAAATAAACGCGTTTTTTCAGACAACTGAATCTCCTTGTAACAGCAAGGCTCAGAAGAGCCCACACACTCAGCCCTTAACCCCAGAGTGCAGAAAGGTCAAAACGTGTTTTTCAGCAGAAATAAACATGTTTCTGCAAGTTTGGTCAACCCCATGTAAGTTATGGGGCAGTAACATCACACTTTTCAAAACGTGTTTTTCAGCCCGAAATAAACGCGTTTTTTCAGACAACTGAATCTCCTTGTAACAGCAAGGCTCAGAAGAGCCCACACACTCACCCCTTAACCCCAGTGTGCAGAAAGGGTCAAAACGTGTTTTTCAGCAGAAATAAACATGTTTCTGCAAGTTTGGTCAACCCCATGTAAGTTATGGGGCAGTAACATCACACTTTTCAAAACGTGTTTTTCAGCCCGAAATAAACGCGTTTTTTCAGACAACTGAATCTACTAGTAACAGCAATGCTCAGAAGTTCCCACACACTCATCCCTTAACCCCAGTGTGCAGAAAGGGTCAAAACGTGTTTTTCAGCAGAAATAAACATGTTTCTGCAAGTTTGGTCAACCCCATGTAAGTTATGGGGCAGTAACATCACACTTTTCAAAACGTGTTTTTCAGCCCGAAATAAACGCGTTTTTTCAGACAACTGAATCTCCTTGTAACAGCAAGGCTCAGAAGTGCCCACACACTCAGCCCTTAACCCCAGTTTGCAGAAAGGGTCAAAACGTGTTTTTCAGCAGAAATAAACATGTTTCTGCAAGTTTGGTCAACCCCATGTAAGTTATGGGACAGTAACATCACACTTTTCAAAACGTGTTTTTCAGCCCGAAATAAACGCGTTTTTTCAGACAACTGAATCTCCTTGTAACAGCAAGGCTCAGAAGAGCCCACACACTCAGCCCTTAACCCCAGTGTGCAGAAAGGGTCAAAACGTGTTTTTCAGCAGAAATAAACATGTTTCTGCAAGTTTGGTCAACCCCATGTAAGTTATGGGGCAGTAACATCACACTTTTCAAAACATGTTTTTCAGCCCGAAATAAACGCGTTTTTTCAGACAACTGAATCTCCTTGTAACAGCAAGGCTCAGAAGAGCCCACACACTAAGCCCTTAACCCCAGTGTGCAGAAAGGGTCAAAACGTGTTTTTCAGCAGAAATAAACATGTTTCTGTAAGTTTGGTCAACCCCATGTAAGTTATGGGGCAGTAACATCACACTTTTCAAAACATGTTTTTCAGCCCGAAATAAACGCGTTTTTTCAGACAACTGAATCTCCTTGTAACAGCAAGGCTCAGAAGAGCCCACACACTCAGCCCTTAACCCCAGTGTGCAGAAAGGGTCAAAACGTGTTTTTCAGCAGAAATAAACATGTTTCTGCAAGTTTGGTCAACCCCATGTAAGTTATGGGGCAGTAACATCACACTTTTCAAAACGTGTTTTTCAGCCCGAAATAAACGCGTTTTTTCAGACAACTGAATCTCCTTGTAACAGCAAGGCTCAGAAGAGCCCACACACTCAGCCCTTAACCCCAGTGTGCAGAAAGGGTCAAAACGTGTTTTTCAGCAGAAATAAACATGTTTCTGCAAGTTTGGTCAACCCCATGTAAGTTATGGGGCAGTAACATCACACTTTTCAAAACGTGTTTTTCAGCCCGAAATAAACGCGTTTTTTCAGACAACTGAATCTACTTGTAACAGCAAGGCTCAGAAGTGCCCACACACTCAGCCCTTAACCCCAGTGTGCAGAAAGGGTCAAAACGTGTTTTTCAGCAGAAATAAACATGTTTCTGCAGGTTTGGTCAACCCCATGTAAGTTATGGGGCAGTAACATCACACTTTTCAAAACGTGTTTTTCAGCCCGAAATAAACGCGTTTTTTCAGACAACTGAATCTCCTTGTAACAGCAAGGCTCAGAAGAGCCACACACTCAGCCCTTAACCCCAGAGTGCAGAAAGGTCAAAACGTGTTTTTCAGCAGAAATAAACATGTTTCTGCAAGTTTGGTCAACCCCATGTAAGTTATGGGGCAGTAACATCACACTTTTCAAAACATGTTTTTCAGCCCGAAATAAACGCGTTTTTTCAGACAACTGAATCTCCTTGTAACAGCAAGGCTCAGAAGAGCCCACACACTAAGCCCTTAACCCCAGTGTGCAGAAAGGGTCAAAACGTGTTTTTCAGCAGAAATAAACATGTTTCTGCAAGTTTGGTCAACCCCATGTAAGTTATGGGGCAGTAACATCACACTTTTCAAAACGTGTTTTTCAGCCCGAAATAAACGCGTTTTTTCAGACAACTGAATCTCCTTGTAACAGCAAGGCTCAGAAGTGCCCACACACTCAGCCCTTAACCCCAGTGTGCAGAAAGGGTCAAAACGTGTTTTTCAGCAGAAATAAACATGTTTCTGCAAGTTTGGTCAACCCCATGTAAGTTATGGGGCAGTAACATCACACTTTTCAAAACGTGTTTTTCAGCCCGAAATAAACGCGTTTTTTCAGACAACTGAATCTCCTTGTAACAGCAAGGCTCAGAAGAGCCCACACACTAAGCCCTTAACCCCAGTGTGCAGAAAGGGTCAAAACGTGTTTTTCAGCAGAAATAAATATGTTTCTGCAAGTTTGGTCAACCCCATGTAAGTTATGGGGCAGTAACATCACACTTTTCAAAACGTGTTTTTCAGCCCGAAATAAACGCGTTTTTTCAGACAACTGAATCTCCTTGTAACAGCAAGGCTCAGAAGAGCCCACACACTCACCCCTTAACCCCAGTGTGCAGAAAGGGTCAAAACATGTTTTTCAGCAGAAATAAACATGTTTCTGCAAGTTTGGTCAACCCCATGTAAGTTATGGGGCAGTAACATCACACTTTTCAAAACATGTTTTTCAGCCCGAAATAAACGCGTTTTTTCAGACAACTGAATCTCCTTGTAACAGCAAGGCTCAGAAGAGCCCACACACTAAGCCCTTAACCCCAGTGTGCAGAAAGGGTCAAAACGTGTTTTTCAGCAGAAATAAACATGTTTCTGCAAGTTTGGTCAACCCCATGTAAGTTATGGGGCAGTAACATCACACTTTTCAAAACGTGTTTTTCAGCCCGAAATAAACGCGTTTTTTCAGACAACTGAATCTCCTTGTAACAGCAAGGCTCAGAAGTGCCCACACACTCAGCCCTTAACCCCAGTGTGCAGAAAGGGTCAAAACGTGTTTTTCAGCAGAAATAAACATGTTTCTGAGTTTGGTCAACCCCATGTAAGTTATGGGGCAGTAACATCACACTTTTCAAAACGTGTTTTTCAGCCCGAAATAAACGCGTTTTTTCAGACAACTGAATCTCCTTGTAACAGCAAGGCTCAGAAGTGCCCACACACTCAGCCCTTAACCCCAGTGTGCAGAAAGGGTCAAAACGTGTTTTTCAGCAGAAATAAACATGTTTCTGCAAGTTTGGTCAACCCCATGTAAGTTATGGGGCAGTAACATCACACTTTTCAAAACGTGTTTTTCAGCCCGAAATAAACGCGTTTTTTCAGACAACTGAATCTCCTTGTAACAGCAAGGCTCAGAAGAGCCCACACACTCACCCCTTAACCCCAGTGTGCAGAAAGGGTCAAAACGTGTTTTTCAGCAGAAATAAACATGTTTCTGCAAGTTTGGTCAACCCCATGTAAGTTATGGGGCAGTAACATCACACTTTTCAAAACGTGTTTTTCAGCCCGAAATAAACGCGTTTTTTCAGACAACTGAATCTACTAGTAACAGCAATGCTCAGAAGTTCCCACACACTCATCCCTTAACCCCAGTGTGCAGAAAGGGTCAAAACGTGTTTTTCAGCAGAAATAAACATGTTTCTGCAAGTTTGGTCAACCCCATGTAAGTTATGGGGCAGTAACATCACACTTTTCAAAACGTGTTTTTCAGCCCGAAATAAACGCGTTTTTTCAGACAACTGAATCTCCTTGTAACAGCAAGGCTCAGAAGTGCCCACACACTCAGCCCTTAACCCCAGTTTGCAGAAAGGGTCAAAACGTGTTTTTCAGCAGAAATAAACATGTTTCTGCAAGTTTGGTCAACCCCATGTAAGTTATGGGGCAGTAACATCACACTTTTCAAAACGTGTTTTTCAGCCCGAAATAAACGCGTTTTTTCAGACAACTGAATCTCCTTGTAACAGCAAGGCTCAGAAGAGCCCACACACTCAGCCCTTAACCCCAGTGTGCAGAAAGGGTCAAAACGTGTTTTTCAGCAGAAATAAACATGTTTCTGCAAGTTTGGTCAACCCCATGTAAGTTATGGGGCAGTAACATCACACTTTTCAAAACATGTTTTTCAGCCCGAAATAAACGCGTTTTTTCAGACAACTGAATCTCCTTGTAACAGCAAGGCTCAGAAGAGCCCACACACTAAGCCCTTAACCCCAGTGTGCAGAAAGGGTCAAAACGTGTTTTTCAGCAGAAATAAACATGTTTCTGCAAGTTTGGTCAACCCCATGTAAGTTATGGGGCAGTAACATCACACTTTTCAAAACATGTTTTTCAGCCCGAAATAAACGCGTTTTTTCAGACAACTGAATCTCCTTGTAACAGCAAGGCTCAGAAGAGCCCACACACTCAGCCCTTAACCCCAGTGTGCAGAAAGGGTCAAAACGTGTTTTTCAGCAGAAATAAACATGTTTCTGCAAGTTTGGTCAACCCCATGTAAGTTATGGGGCAGTAACATCACACTTTTCAAAACGTGTTTTTCAGCCCGAAATAAACGCGTTTTTTCAGACAACTGAATCTCCTTGTAACAGCAAGGCTCAGAAGAGCCCACACACTCAGCCCTTAACCCCAGTGTGCAGAAAGGGTCAAAACGTGTTTTTCAGCAGAAATAAACATGTTTCTGCAAGTTTGGTCAACCCCATGTAAGTTATGGGGCAGTAACATCACACTTTTCAAAACGTGTTTTTCAGCCCGAAATAAACGCGTTTTTTCAGACAACTGAATCTACTTGTAACAGCAAGGCTCAGAAGTGCCCACACACTCAGCCCTTAACCCCAGTGTGCAGAAAGGGTCAAAACGTGTTTTTCAGCAGAAATAAACATGTTTCTGCAAGTTTGGTCAACCCCATGTAAGTTATGGGGCAGTAACATCACACTTTTCAAAACGTGTTTTTCAGCCCGAAATAAACGCGTTTTTTCAGACAACTGAATCTCCTTGTAACAGCAAGGCTCAGAAGAGCCCACACACTCAGCCCTTAACCCCAGAGTGCAGAAAGGTCAAAACGTGTTTTTCAGCAGAAATAAACATGTTTCTGCAAGTTTGGTCAACCCCATGTAAGTTATGGGGCAGTAACATCACACTTTTCAAAACATGTTTTTCAGCCCGAAATAAACGCGTTTTTTCAGACAACTGAATCTCCTTGTAACAGCAAGGCTCAGAAGAGCCCACACACTAAGCCCTTAACCCCAGTGTGCAGAAAGGGTCAAAACGTGTTTTTCAGCAGAAATAAACATGTTTCTGCAAGTTTGGTCAACCCCATGTAAGTTATGGGGCAGTAACATCACACTTTTCAAAACGTGTTTTTCAGCCCGAAATAAACGCGTTTTTTCAGACAACTGAATCTCCTTGTAACAGCAAGGCTCAGAAGTGCCCACACACTCAGCCCTTAACCCCAGTGTGCAGAAAGGGTCAAAACGTGTTTTTCAGCAGAAATAAACATGTTTCTGCAAGTTTGGTCAACCCCATGTAAGTTATGGGGCAGTAACATCACACTTTTCAAAACGTGTTTTTCAGCCCGAAATAAACGCGTTTTTTCAGACAACTGAATCTCCTTGTAACAGCAAGGCTCAGAAGAGCCCACACACTAAGCCCTTAACCCCAGTGTGCAGAAAGGGTCAAAACGTGTTTTTCAGCAGAAATAAACATGTTTCTGCAAGTTTGGTCAACCCCATGTAAGTTATGGGGCAGTAACATCACACTTTTCAAAACGTGTTTTTCAGCCCGAAATAAACGCGTTTTTTCAGACAACTGAATCTCCTTGTAACAGCAAGGCTCAGAAGAGCCCACACACTCAGCCCTTAACCCCAGTGTGCAGAAAGGGTCAAAACGTGTTTTTCAGCAGAAATAAACATGTTTCTGCAAGTTTGGTCAACCCCATGTAAGTTATGGGGCAGTAACATCACACTTTTCAAAACATGTTTTTCAGCCCGAAATAAACGCGTTTTTTCAGACATCTGAATCTCCTTGTAACAGC
Source organism: Lepisosteus oculatus (assembly GCF_040954835.1). Taxonomy (NCBI): domain Eukaryota; kingdom Metazoa; phylum Chordata; class Actinopteri; order Semionotiformes; family Lepisosteidae; genus Lepisosteus; species Lepisosteus oculatus. The sequence continues at coordinate 84,895 of NW_027167870.1, forward strand.
AAGGCTCAGAAGAGCCCACACACTAAGCCCTTAACCCCAGTGTGCAGAAAGGGTCAAAACGTGTTTTTCAGCAGAAATAAACATGTTTCTGCAAGTTTGGTCAACCCCATGTAAGTTATGGGGCAGTAACATCACACTTTTCAAAACGTGTTTTTCAGCCCGAAATAAACGCGTTTTTTCAGACAACTGAATCTCCTTGTAACAGCAAGGCTCAGAAGAGCCCACACACTCAGCCCTTAACCCCAGTGTGCAGAAAGGGTCAAAACGTGTTTTTCAGCAGAAATAAACATGTTTCTGCAAGTTTGGTCAACCCCATGTAAGTTATGGGGCAGTAACATCACACTTTTCAAAACGTGTTTTTCAGCCCGAAATAAACGCGTTTTTTCAGACAACTGAATCTCCTTGTAACAGCAAGGCTCAGAAGAGCCCACACACTCAGCCCTTAACCCCAGTGTGCAGAAAGGGTCAAAACGTGTTTTTCAGCAGAAATAAACATGTTTCTGCAAGTTTGGTCAACCCCATGTAAGTTATGGGGCAGTAACATCACACTTTTCAAAACGTGTTTTTCAGCCCGAAATAAACGCGTTTTTTCAGACAACTGAATCTACTTGTAACAGCAAGGCTCAGAAGTGCCCACACACTCAGCCCTTAACCCCAGTGTGCAGAAAGGGTCAAAACGTGTTTTTCAGCAGAAATAAACATGTTTCTGCAAGTTTGGTCAACCCCATGTAAGTTATGGGGCAGTAACATCACACTTTTCAAAACGTGTTTTTCAGCCCGAAATAAACGCGTTTTTTCAGACAACTGAATCTCCTTGTAACAGCAAGGCTCAGAAGTGCCCACACACTCAGCCCTTAACCCCAGTGTGCAGAAAGGGTCAAAACGTGTTTTTCAGCAGAAATAAACATGTTTCTGCAAGTTTGGTCAACCCCATGTAAGTTATGGGGCAGTAACATCACACTTTTCAAAACGTGTTTTTCAGCCCGAAATAAACGCGTTTTTTCAGACAACTGAATCTCCTTGTAACAGCAAGGCTCAGAAGAGCCCACACACTCAGCCCTTAACCCCAGTGTGCAGAAAGGGTCAAAACGTGTTTTTCAGCAGAAATAAACATGTTTCTGCAAGTTTGGTCAACCCCATGTAAGTTATGGGGCAGTAACATCACACTTTTCAAAACGTGTTTTTCAGCCCGAAATAAACGCGTTTTTTCAGACAACTGAATCTCCTTGTAACAGCAAGGCTCAGAAGAGCCCACACACTCAGCCCTTAACCCCAGTGTGCAGAAAGGGTCAAAACGTGTTTTTCAGCAGAAATAAACATGTTTCTGCAAGTTTGGTCAACCCCATGTAAGTTATGGGGCAGTAACATCACACTTTTCAAAACGTGTTTTTCAGCCTGAAATAAACGCGTTTTTCAGACAACTGAATCTCCTTGTAACAGCAAGGCTCAGAAGAGCCCACACACTCAGCCCTTAACCCCAGTGTGCAGAAAGGGTCAAAACGTGTTTTTCAGCAGAAATAAACATGTTTCTGCAAGTTTGGTCAACCCCATGTAAGTTATGGGGCAGTAACATCACACTTTTCAAAACGTGTTTTTCAGCCCGAAATAAACGCGTTTTTTCAGACAACTGAATCTCCTTGTAACAGCAAGGCTCAGAAGTGCCCACACACTCAGCCCTTAACCCCAGTTTGCAGAAAGGGTCAAAACGTGTTTTTCAGCAGAAATAAACATGTTTCTGCAAGTTTGGTCAACCCCATGTAAGTTATGGGGCAGTAACATCACACTTTTCAAAACGTGTTTTTCAGCCCGAAATAAACGCGTTTTTTCAGACAACTGAATCTCCTTGTAACAGCAAGGCTCAGAAGAGCCCACACACTCAGCCCTTAACCCCAGTGTGCAGAAAGGGTCAAAACGTGTTTTTCAGCAGAAATAAACATGTTTCTGCAAGTTTGGTCAACCCCATGTAAGTTATGGGGCAGTAACATCACACTTTTCAAAACGTGTTTTTCAGCCCGAAATAAACGCGTTTTTTCAGACAACTGAATCTCCTTGTAACAGCAAGGCTCAGAAGAGCCCACACACTCAGCCCTTAACCCCAGTGTGCAGAAAGGGTCAAAACGTGTTTTTCAGCAGAAATAAACATGTTTCTGCAAGTTTGGTCAACCCCATGTAAGTTATGGGGCAGTAACATCACACTTTTCAAAACGTGTTTTTCAGCCTGAAATAAACGCGTTTTTTCAGACAACTGAATCTCCTTGTAACAGCAAGGCTCAGAAGAGCCCACACACTCAGCCCTTAACCCCAGTGTGCAGAAAGGGTCAAAACGTGTTTTTCAGCAGAAATAAACATGTTTCTGCAAGTTTGGTCAACCCCATGTAAGTTATGGGGCAGTAACATCACACTTTTCAAAACGTGTTTTTCAGCCCGAAATAAACGCGTTTTTTCAGACAACTGAATCTCCTTGTAACAGCAAGGCTCAGAAGTGCCCACACACTCAGCCCTTAACCCCAGTGTGCAGAAAGGGTCAAAACGTGTTTTTCAGCAGAAATAAACATGTTTCTGCAAGTTTGGTCAACCCCATGTAAGTTATGGGGCAGTAACATCACACTTTTCAAAACGTGTTTTTCAGCCCGAAATAAACGCGTTTTTTCAGACAACTGAATCTCCTTGTAACAGCAAGGCTCAGAAGTGCCCACACACTCAGCCCTTAACCCCAGTGTGCAGAAAGGGTCAAAACGTGTTTTTCAGCAGAAATAAACATGTTTCTGCAAGTTTGGTCAACCCCATGTAAGTTATGGGGCAGTAACATCACACTTTTCAAAACGTGTTTTTCAGCCCGAAATAAACGCGTTTTTTCAGACAACTGAATCTCCTTGTAACAGCAAGGCTCAGAAGAGCCCACACACTCAGCCCTTAACCCCAGTGTGCAGAAAGGGTCAAAACGTGTTTTTCAGCAGAAATAAACATGTTTCTGCAAGTTTGGTCAACCCCATGTAAGTTATGGGGCAGTAACATCACACTTTTCAAAACGTGTTTTTCAGCCCGAAATAAACGCGTTTTTTCAGACAACTGAATCTCCTTGTAACAGCAAGGCTCAGAAGAGCCCACACACTCAGCCCTTAACCCCAGTGTGCAGAAAGGGTCAAAACGTGTTTTTCAGCAGAAATAAACATGTTTCTGCAAGTTTGGTCAACCCCATGTAAGTTATGGGGCAGTAACATCACACTTTTCAAAACGTGTTTTTCAGCCCGAAATAAACGCGTTTTTTCAGACAACTGAATCTACTTGTAACAGCAAGGCTCAGAAGTGCCCACACACTCAGCCCTTAACCCCAGTGTGCAGAAAGGGTCAAAACGTGTTTTTCAGCAGAAATAAACATGTTTCTGCAAGTTTGGTCAACCCCATGTAAGTTATGGGGCAGTAACATCACACTTTTCAAAACGTGTTTTTCAGCCCGAAATAAACGCGTTTTTTCAGACAACTGAATCTCCTTGTAACAGCAAGGCTCAGAAGTGCCCACACACTCAGCCCTTAACCCCAGTGTGCAGAAAGGGTCAAAACGTGTTTTTCAGCAGAAATAAACATGTTTCTGCAAGTTTGGTCAACCCCATGTAAGTTATGGGGCAGTAACATCACACTTTTCAAAACGTGTTTTTCAGCCCGAAATAAACGCGTTTTTTCAGACAACTGAATCTCCTTGTAACAGCAAGGCTCAGAAGAGCCCACACACTCAGCCCTTAACCCCAGTGTGCAGAAAGGGTCAAAACGTGTTTTTCAGCAGAAATAAACATGTTTCTGCAAGTTTGGTCAACCCCATGTAAGTTATGGGGCAGTAACATCACACTTTTCAAAACGTGTTTTTCAGCCCGAAATAAACGCGTTTTTTCAGACAACTGAATCTCCTTGTAACAGCAAGGCTCAGAAGTGCCCACACACTCAGCCCTTAACCCCAGTGTGCAGAAAGGGTCAAAACGTGTTTTTCAGCAGAAATAAACATGTTTCTGCAAGTTTGGTCAACCCCATGTAAGTTATGGGGCAGTAACATCACACTTTTCAAAACGTGTTTTTCAGCCCGAAATAAACGCGTTTTTTCAGACAACTGAATCTCCTTGTAACAGCAAGGCTCAGAAGAGCCCACACACTCAGCCCTTAACCCCAGTGTGCAGAAAGGGTCAAAACGTGTTTTTCAGCAGAAATAAACATGTTTCTGCAAGTTTGGTCAACCCCATGTAAGTTATGGGGCAGTAACATCACACTTTTCAAAACGTGTTTTTCAGCCCGAAATAAACGCGTTTTTTCAGACAACTGAATCTCCTTGTAACAGCAAGGCTCAGAAGTGCCCACACACTCAGCCCTTAACCCCAGTGTGCAGAAAGGGTCAAAACGTGTTTTTCAGCAGAAATAAACATGTTTCTGCAAGTTTGGTCAACCCCATGTAAGTTATGGGGCAGTAACATCACACTTTTCAAAACGTGTTTTTCAGCCCGAAATAAACGCGTTTTTTCAGACAACTGAATCTCCTTGTAACAGCAAGGCTCAGAAGAGCCCACACACTCAGCCCTTAACCCCAGTGTGCAGAAAGGGTCAAAACGTGTTTTTCAGCAGAAATAAACATGTTTCTGCAAGTTTGGTCAACCCCATGTAAGTTATGGGGCAGTAACATCACACTTTTCAAAACGTGTTTTTCAGCCCGAAATAAACGCGTTTTTTCAGACAACTGAATCTCCTTGTAACAGCAAGGCTCAGAAGAGCCCACACACTCAGCCCTTAACCCCAGTGTGCAGAAAGGGTCAAAACGTGTTTTTCAGCAGAAATAAACATGTTTCTGCAAGTTTGGTCAACCCCATGTAAGTTATGGGGCAGTAACATCACACTTTTCAAAACGTGTTTTTCAGCCCGAAATAAACGCGTTTTTTCAGACAACTGAATCTCCTTGTAACAGCAAGGCTCAGAAGTGCCCACACACTCAGCCCTTAACCCCAGTGTGCAGAAAGGGTCAAAACGTGTTTTTCAGCAGAAATAAACATGTTTCTGCAAGTTTGGTCAACCCCATGTAAGTTATGGGGCAGTAACATCACACTTTTCAAAACGTGTTTTTCAGCCCGAAATAAACGCGTTTTTTCAGACAACTGAATCTCCTTGTAACAGCAAGGCTCAGAAGTGCCCACACACTCAGCCCTTAACCCCAGTGTGCAGAAAGGGTCAAAACGTGTTTTTCAGCAGAAATAAACATGTTTCTGCAAGTTTGGTCAACCCCATGTAAGTTATGGGGCAGTAACATCACACTTTTCAAAACGTGTTTTTCAGCCCGAAATAAACGCGTTTTTTCAGACAACTGAATCTCCTTGTAACAGCAAGGCTCAGAAGTGCCCACACACTCAGCCCCTTAACCCCAGTGTGCAGAAAGGGTCAAAACGTGTTTTTCAGCAGAAATAAACATGTTTCTGCAAGTTTGGTCAACCCCATGTAAGTTATGGGGCAGTAACATCACACTTTTCAAAACGTGTTTTTCAGCCCGAAATAAACGCGTTTTTTCAGACAACTGAATCTCCTTGTAACAGCAAGGCTCAGAAGTGCCCACACACTCAGCCCTTAACCCCAGTGTGCAGAAAGGGTCAAAACGTGTTTTTCAGCAGAAATAAACATGTTTCTGCAAGTTTGGTCAACCCCATGTAAGTTATGGGGCAGTAACATCACACTTTTCAAAACGTGTTTTTCAGCCCGAAATAAACGCGTTTTTTCAGACAACTGAATCTCCTTGTAACAGCAAGGCTCAGAAGTGCCCACACACTCAGCCCTTAACCCCAGTTTGCACCCCTTTTAACCCCAGTGTGCAGAAAGGGTCAAAATGTGTTTTTCAGCAGAAATAAACATGTTTCTGCAAGTTTGGTCAACCCCATGTAAGTTATGGGGCAGTAACATCACACTTTTCAAAACATGTTTTTCAGCCCGAAATAAACGCGTTTTTTCAGACAACTGAATCTCCTTGTAACAGCAAGGCTCAGAAGAGCCCACACACTAAGCCCTTAACCCCAGTGTGCAGAAAGGGTCAAAACGTGTTTTTCAGCAGAAATAAACATGTTTCTGTAAGTTTGGTCATCCCCATGTAAGTTATGGGGCAGTAACATCACACTTTTCAAAACGTGTTTTCAGCCCGAAATAAACGCGTTTTTTTCAGACAACTGAATCTCCTTGTAACAGCAAGGCTCAGAAGAGCCCACACACTCAGCCCTTAACCCCAGTGTCAGAAAGGGTCAAAACGTGTTTTCAGCAGAAATAGACATGTTTCTGCAAGTTTGGTCAACCCCATGTAATTTATGGGCATCATCACACTTTTCAAAACGTGTTTTTCAGCCCGAAAATAAACGCGTTTTTTCAGACAACTGAATCTCCTTGTAACAGCAAGGCTCAGAAGAGCCACACACTCAGCCCTTAACCCCAGTGTGCAGAAAGGGTCAAACGTGTTTTTCAGCAGAAATAAACATGTGTTCTGCAAGTTTGGTCAACCCCATTATGTTATGGGGCGTAACATCACACTTTTCAAAACGTGTTTTCAGCCCGAAATAAACGCGTTTTTTCAGACTAACTGGATCTCCTTGTAACAGCAAGGCTCGAAGAGCCCACACACTAAGCCCTTAACCCCAGTGTGCAGAAGGGTCAAAACGTGTTTTTTCAGCAGAAATAAATATGTTTCTGCAAGTTGGTCAACCCCATGTAAGTTATGGGGCAGTAACATCACACTTTTCAAAACGTGTTTTTCAGCCCGAAATAAACGCGTTTTTTCAGACAACTGAATCTCCTTGTAACAGCAAGGCTCAGAAGTGCCCCACACACTCAGCCCTTAACCCCAGTGTGCAGAAAGGGTCAAAACGTGTTTTTCAGCAGAAATAAACATGTTTCTGCAGGTTTGGTCAACCCCATGTAAGTTATGGGGAGTAACATCACACTTTTCAAAACGTGTTTTTCAGCCCGAAATAAACGCGTTTTTCAGACAACTGAATCTCCATTGTAACAGCAAGGCTCAGAAGAGCCCACACACTAAGCCCTTAACCCAGTGTGCAGAAAGGGTCAAAACGTGTTTTTCAGCAGAAATAAACATGTTTCTGCAAGTTTGGTCAACCCCATGTAAGTTATGGGGCAGTACCTCACACTTTTCAAAACGTGTTTTTCCACCCGAAATAAACGCGTTTTTCAGACAACTGAATCTACTTGTAACAGCAAGGCTCAGAAGTGCCCACACACTCAGCCCTTAACCCCAGTGTGCAGAAAGGGTCAAAACGTGTTTTTCAGCAGAAATAAACATGTTTCTGCAAGTTTGGTCAACCCCATGTAAGTTATGGGGCAGTAACATCACACTTTTCAAAACGTGTTTTTCAGCCGAAATAAACGCGTTTTTCAGACAACTGAATCTCCTTGTAACAGCAAGGCTCAGAAGAGCCCACACACTAAGCCCTTAACCCCAGTGTGCAGAAAGGGTCAAAACGTGTTTTTCAGCAGAAATAAATATGTTTCTGCAAGTTTGTCAACCCCATGTAAGTTATGGGGCAGTAACATCACACTTTTCAAAACGTGTTTTTCAGCCCGAAATAAACGCGTTTTTTCAGACAACTGAATCTCCTTGTAACAGCAAGGCTCAGAAGAGCCCACACAACTCACCCCTTAACCCCAGTGTGCAGAAAGGGTCAAAATGTGTTTTTCAGCAGAAATAAACATGTTTCTGCAAGTTTGGTCAACCCCATGTAAGTTATGGGGCAGTAACATCACACTTTTCAAAACATGTTTTTCAGCCGAAATAAACGCGTTTTTCAGACAACTGAAATCTCCTTGTAACAGCAAGGCTCAGAAGAGCCCACACACTAAGCCTTAAACCCAGTGTGCAGAAAGGGTCAAAACGTGTTTTTCAGCAGAAATAAACATGTTTCTGTAAGTTTGGGTCATCCCATGTAAGTTATGGGGCAGTAACATCACACTTTTCAAAACGTGTTTTTCAGCCCGAAATAAACGCGTTTTTTCAGACATACTGAATCTCCTTGTAACAGCAAGGCTCAGAAGAGCCCACACACTCAGCCTTAACCCCAGTGTGCAGAAAGGGTCAAAACGTGTTTTTCAGCAGAAATAAACATGTTTCTGCAAGTTTGGTCAACCCCATGTAATTTATGGGGCAGTAACATCACACTTTTCAAAACGTGTTTTTCAGCCCGAAATAAACGCGTTTTTTCAGACAACTGAATCTCCTTGTAACAGCAAGGCTCAGAAGAGCCCACACACTCAGCCCTTAAACCCCAGTGTGCAGAAAGGGTCAAAACGTGTTTTCAGCAGAAATAAACATGTTTCTGCAAGTTTGGTCAACCCCATGTAAGTTATGGGGCAGTAACATCACACTTTTCAAAACGTGTTTTTCAGCCCGAAATAAACGCGTTTTTTCAGACAACTGAATCTACTTGTAACAGCAAGGCTCAGAAGTGCCCACCACCTCAGCCCTTAACCCCAGTGTGCAGAAAGGGTCAAAACGTGTTTTTTCAGCAGAAATAAACATGTTTCTGCAAGTTTGGTCAACCCCATGTAAGTTATGGGGCAGTAACATCACACTTTTCAAAACATGTTTTTCAGCCCGAAATAAACGCGTTTTTTCAGACAACTGAATCTCCTTGTAACAGCAAGGCTCAGAAGAGCCCACACACTAAGCCCTTAACCCCAGTGTGCAGAAAGGGTCAAAACGTGTTTTTCAGCAGAAATAAACATGTTTCTGCAAGTTTGGTCAACCCCATGTAAGTTATGGGGCAGTAACATCACACTTTTCAAAACGTGTTTTTCAGCCCGAAATAAACGCGTTTTTTCAGACAACTGAATCTCCTTGTAACAGCAAGGCCTCAGAAGTGCCCACACACTCAGCCCTTAACCCCAGTGTGCAGAAAGGGTCAAAACGTGTTTTTTCAGCAGAAATAAACATGTTTCTGCAAGTTTGGTCAACCCCATGTAAGTTATGGGGCAGTAACATCACACTTTTCAAACATGTTTTTCAGCCCGAAATAAACGCGTTTTTTCAGACAACTGTATCTCCTTGTAACAGCAAGGCTCAGAAGAGCCCACACACTAAGCCCTTAACCCCAGTGTGCAGAAAGGGTCAAACGTGTTTTTCAGCAGAAATAAATATGTTTCTGCAAGTTTGGTCAACCCCATGTAAGTTATGGGGCAGTAACATCACACTTTTTCAAAACGTGTTTTTCAGCCGAAATAAACGCGTTTTTCAGACAACTGAATCTCCTTGTAACAGCAAGGCTCAGAAGTGCCCACACACTCAGCCCTTAACCCCAGTGTGCAGAAAGGGTCAAAACGTGTTTTTCAGCAGAAATAAACATGTTTCTGCAGGTTTGGTCAACCCCATGTAAGTTGGCAGTAACATCACACTTTTCAAAACGTGTTTTTCAGCCCGAAATAAACGCGTTTTTTTCAGACAACTGAATCTCCTTGTAACAGCAAGGCTCAGAAGAGCCCACACACTCAGCCTTAACCCCAGAGTGCAGAAAGGGTCAAAACGTGTTTTTCAGCAGAAATCAACATGTTTCTGCAAGTTTGGTCAACCCCATGTAAGTTATGGGGCAGTAACATCACACTTTTCAAAACATGTTTTTCAGCCCGAAATAAACGCGTTTTTCAGACAAGTGAATCTCCTTGTAACAGCAAGGCTCAGAGAGCCCACACACTAAGCCCTTAACCCCAGTGTGCAGAAAGGGTCAAAACGTGTTTTTCAGCAGAAATAAACATGTTTCTGCAAGTTTGGTCAACCCCATGTAAGTTATGGGGCAGTAACATCACACTTTTCAAAACGTGTTTTTCAGCCGAAATAAAGCGTTTTTTCAGACACTGAATCCCCTGTAACAGCAAGGCTCAGAAGTGCCCACACACTCAGCCCTTAACCCCTGTAGCAGAAAGGGTCAAAACGTGTTTTTCAGCAGAAATAAACATGTTTCTGCAAGTTTGGTCAACCCCATGTAGTTATGGGGCAGTAACATCATACTTTTCAAAACATGTTTTTCAGCCCGAAATAAACGCGTTTTTTCAGACAACTGAATCTCCTTGTAACAGCAAGGCTCAGAAGAGCCCACACACTAAGCCCTTAACCCCAGTGTGCAGAAAGGGTCAAAACGTGTTTTTCAGCAGAAATAAACATGTTTCTGCAAGTTTGGTCAACCCCATGTAAGTTATGGGGCAGTAACATCACACTTTTCAAAACGTGTTTTTCAGCCCGAAATAAACGCGTTTTTTTCAGACAACTGAATCTCCTTGTAACAGCAAGGCTCAGAAGAGCCCACACACTCAGCCCTTAACCCAGTGTGCAGAAAGGGTCAAAACGTGTTTTTCAGCCCGAAATAAACGCGTTTTTTCAGACAACTGAATCTCCTTGTAACATGCAAGGCTCAGAAGAGCCCACACACTAAGCCCCTTAACCCAGTGTGCAGAAGGGTCAAAACGTGTTTTTTCAGCAGAAATAAACATGTTTCTGCAAGTTTGGTCAACCCAATGTAAGTTATGGGGCAGTAACATCACACTTTTCAAAACGTGTTTTTCAGCCCGAAATAAACGCGTTTTTTCAGACAACTGAATCTCCTTGTAACAGCAAGGCTCAGAAGAGCCCACACACTCAGCCCTTAACCCCAGTGTGCAGAAAGGGTCAAAACGTGTTTTTCAGCAGAAATAAACATGTTTCTGCAAGTTTGGTCAACCCCATGTAAGTTATGGGGCAGTAACATCACACTTTTCAAAACGTGTTTTTCAGCCCGAAATAAACGCGTTTTTTCAGACTACAGAATCTCCTTGTAACAGCAAGGCTCAGAAGTGCCCACACACTCAGCCCTTAACCCCAGTGTGCAGAAAGGGTCAAAACGTGTTTTTCAGCAGAAATAAACATGTTTCTGCAGGTTTGGTCAACCCCATGTAAGTTATGGGGCAGTAACATCACACTTTTCAAAACGTGTTTTTCAGCCCGAAATAAACGCGTTTTTTCAGACAACTGAATCTCCTTGTAACAGCAAGGCTCAGAAGAGCCCACACACTCAGCCCTTAACCCCAGAGTGCAGAAAGGGGTCAAAACGTGTTTTTCAGCAGAAATAAACATGTTCTGCAAGTTTGGTCAACCCCATGTAAGTTATGGGGCAGTAACATCACACTTTCAAAACATGTTTTTCAGCCCGAAATAAACGCGTTTTTTCAGACAACTGTATCTCCTTGTAACGCAAGGCTCAAGAGAGCCCACACACTAAGCCTTAACCCCAGTGTGCAGAAAGGGTCAAAACGTGTTTTTCAGCAGAAATAAATATGTTTCTGCAAGTTTGGTCAACCCCATGTAAGTTATGGGGCAGTAACATCAACTTTTCAAAACGTGTTTTTCAGCCCGAAATAAACGCGTTTTTTCAGACAACTGAATCTCCTTGTAACAGCAAGGCCTCAGAAGTGCCCACACAACTCAGCCCTTAACCCCAGTGTGCAGAAAGGGTCAAAAGTGTTTTTCAGCAGAAATAAACATGTTTCTGCAGGTTTGGTCAACCCCATGTAAGTTATGGGCAGTAACATCACACTTTTCAAAACGTGTTTTTCAGCCCGAAATAAACGCGTTTTTTCAGACAACTGAATCTCCTTGTAACAGCAAGGCTCAGAAGGCCCACACACTCAGCCCTTAACCCCAGAGTGCAGAAAGGTCAAAACGTGTTTTTCAGCAGAATAAACATGTTTCTGCAAGTTTGGTCAACCCCATGTAAGTTATGGGGCAGTAACATCACACTTTTCAAAACATGTTTTTCAGCCCGAAATAAACGCGTTTTTTCAGGACAAGTGAATCTCTTGTAACAGCAAGGCTCAGAAGAGCCCACCCACTAAGCCTTAACCCCAGTGTGCAGAAAGGGTCAAAACGTTTTTTCAGCAGAAATAAACATGTTTCTGCAAGTTTGGTCAACCCCATGTAAGTTATGGGGCAGTAACATCACACTTTTCAAAACGTGTTTTTCAGCCCGAAATAAACGCGTTTTTTCAGACAACTGAATCCCCTTGTAACAGCAAGGCTCAGAAGTGCCCACACACTCAGCCCTTAACCCAGTGTGCAGAAAGGGTCAAAACGTGTTTTTCAGCAGAAATAAACATGTTTCTGCAAGTTTGGTCAACCCCATGTAAGTTATGGGGCAGTAACATCATACTTTTCAAAACATGTGTTTCAGCCCGAAATAAACGCGTTTTTTCAGACAACTGAATCTCCTGTAACAGCAAGGCTAGAGAGCCCACCACTAAGCCCTTAACCCCAGTGTGCAGAAAGGTCAAAACGTGTTTTTCAGCAGAAATAAACATGTTTCTGCAAGTTTGGTCAACCCCATGTAAGTTATGGGGCAGTAACATCACACTTTTCAAAACGTGTTTTTCAGCCGAAATAAACGCGTTTTTTCAGACAACTGAATCTCCTTGTAACAGCAAGGCTCAGAAGAGCCCACACACTCAGCCCTTAACCCCAGTGTGCAGAAAGGGTCAAAACGTGTTTTTCAGCCCGAAATAAACGCGTTTTTTCAGACAACTGAATCTCCTTGTAACAGCAAGGCTCAGAAGAGCCCACACACTAAGCCCTTAACCCCAGTGTGCAGAAAGGGTCAAAACGTGTTTTTCAGCAGAAATAAACATGTTTCTGCAAGTTTGGTCAACCCATGTAAGTTATGGGGCAGTAACATCACACTTTTCAAAACGTGTTTTTCAGCCCGAAATAAACGCGTTTTTTCAGACAACTGAATCTCCTTGTAACAGCAAGGCTCAGAAGAGCCCACACACTCAGCCCTTAAGCCCCAGTGTGCAGAAAGGGTCAAAACGTGTTTTCAGCAGAAATAAACATGTTTCTGCAAGTTTGGTCAACCCATGTAAGTTATGGGGCAGTAACATCACACTTTTCAAAACGTGTTTTTCAGCCCGAAATAAACGCGTTTTTCAGACTACAGAATCTCCTTGTAACAGCAAGGCTCAGAAGTGCCCCACACACTCAGCCCTTAACCCCAGTGTGCAGAAAGGGTCAAAACGTGTTTTTCAGCAGGAAATAAACATGTTTCTGCAGGTTTGGTCAACCCCATGTAAGTTATGGGGCAGTAACATCACACTTTCAAAACGTGTTTTTCAGCCCGAAATAAACGCGTTTTTTCAGACAACTGAATCTCCTTGTAACAGCAAGGCTCAGAAGAGCCCACACACTCAGCCCTTAACCCCAGAGTGCAGAAAGGGTCAAAACGTGTTTTTCAGCAGAAATAAACATGTTTCTGCAAGTTTGGTCAACCCCATGTAAGTTATGGGGCAGTAACATCACACTTTTCAAAACATGTTTTTCAGCCCGAAATAAACGCGTTTTTTCAGACAACTGAATCTCCTTGTAACAGCAAGGCTCAGAAGAGCCCACACACTAAGCCCTTAACCCCAGTGTGCAGAAAAGGGTCAAAACGTGTTTTTCAGCAGAAATAAATATGTTTCTGCAAGTTTGTTCAACCCCATGTAAGTTATGGGGCAGTACATCACACTTTTCAAAACGTGTTTTTCAGCCCGAAATAAACGCGTTTTTTCAGACAACTGAATCTCCTTGTAACAGCAAGGCTCAGAAATGCCCACACACTCAGCCCTTAACCCCAGTGTGCAGAAAGGGTCAAAACGTGTTTTTCAGCAGAAATAAACATGTTTCTGCAGGTTTGGTCAACCCCATGTAAGTTATGGGGCAGTAACATCAACACTTTTCAAAACGTGTTTTTCAGCCCGAAATAAACGCGTTTTTTCAGACAACTGAATCTCCTTGTAACAGCAAGGCTCAGAAGAGCCCACACACTCACCCCTTAACCCCAGTGTGCAGAAAGGGTCAAAACGTGTTTTTCAGCAGAAATAAACATGTTTCTGCAAGTTTGGTCAACCCCATGTAAGTTATGGGGCAGTAACATCACACTTTTCAAAACATGTTTTTCAGCCCGAAATAACGCGTTTTTCAGACAACTGAATCTCCTTGTAACAGCAAGGCTCAGAAGAGCCCACACACTAAGCCCTTAACCCCAGTGTGCAGAAAGGGTCAAAACGTGTTTTTCAGCAGAAATAAACATGTTTCTGTAAGTTTGGTCATCCCCATGTAAGTATGGGGCAGTAACATCACACTTTTCAAAACGTGTTTTTCAGCCCGAAATAAACGCGTTTTTTCAGACAACTGAATCTCCTTGTAACAGCAAGGCTCAGAAGAGCCCACACACTCACCCCTTAACCCCAGTGTGCAGAAAGGGTCAAAACGTGTTTTTCAGCAGAAATAAACATGTTTCTGCAAGTTTGGTCAACCCCATGTAAGTTATGGGGCAGTAACATCACACTTTTCAAAACATGTTTTTCAGCCCGAAATAAACGCGTTTTTTCAGACAACTGAATCTCCTTGTAACAGCAAGGCTCAGAAGAGCCCACACACTAAGCCCTTAACCCCAGTGTGCAGAAAGGGGTCAAAACGTGTTTTTCAGCAGAAATAAACATGTTTCTGTAAGTTTGGTCATCCCCATGTAAGTTATGGGGCAGTAACATCACACTTTTCAAAACGTGTTTTTCAGCCCGAAATAAACGCGTTTTTTCAGACAACTGAATCTCCTTGTAACAGCAAGGCTCAGAAGAGCCCACACACTCAGCCCTTAACCCCAGTGTGCAGAAAGGGTCAAAACGTGTTTTTCAGCAGAAATAAACATGTTTCTGCAAGTTTGGTCAACCCCATGTAATTTATGGGGCAGTAACATCACACTTTCAAAACGTGTTTTTTCAGCCCGAAATAAACGCGTTTTTTCAGACAACTGAATCTCCTTGGAACAGCAAGGCTCAGAAGAGCCCACACACTCAGCCCTTAACCCCAGTGTGCAGAAAGGGTCAAAACGTGTTTTTCAGCAGAAATAAATATGTTTCTGCAAGTTTGGTCAACCCCATGTAAGTTATGGGGCAGTAACATCACACTTTTCAAAACGTGTTTTTCAGCCCGAAATAAACGCGTTTTTTCAGACAACTGAATCTCCTTGTAACAGCAAGGCTCAGAAGTGCCCACACACTCAGCCCTTAACCCCAGTGTGCAGAAAGGGTCAAAACGTGTTTTTCAGCAGAAATAAACATGTTTCTGCAGGTTTGGTCAACCCCATGTAAGTTATGGGGCAGTAACATCACACTTTCAAAACGTGTTTTTCAGCCCGAAATAAACGCGTTTTTTCAGACAACTGAATCTCCTTGTAACAGCAAGGCTCAGAAGAGCCCACACACTAAGCCCTTAACCCCAGTGTGCAGAAAGGGTCAAAACGTGTTTTTCAGCAGAAATAAACATGTTTCTGCAAGTTTGGTCAACCCCATGTAAGTTATGGGGCAGTAACATCACACTTTTCAAAACGTGTTTTTCAGCCCGAAATAAACGCGTTTTTTCAGACAACTGAATCTCCTTGTAACAGCAAGGCTCAGAAGTGCCCACACACTCAGCCCTTAACCCAGTGTGCAGAAAGGGTCAAAACGTGTTTTTCAGCAGAAATAAACATGTTTCTGCAAGTTTGGTCAACCCATGTAAGTTATGGGGCAGTAACATCACACTTTTCAAAACGTGTTTTTCAGCCCGAAATAAACGCGTTTTTTCAGACAACTGAATCTCCTTGTAACAGCAAGGCTCAGAAGAGCCCACACACTAAGCCCTTAACCCCAGTGTGCAGAAAGGGTCAAAACGTGTTTTTCAGCAGAAATAAATATGTTTCTGCAAGTTTGGTCAACCCCATGTAAGTTATGGGGCAGTAACATCACACTTTTCAAAACGTGTTTTTCAGCCCGAAATAAACGCGTTTTTTCAGACAACTGAATCTCCTTGTAACAGCAAGGCTCAGAAGAGCCCACACACTCACCCTTAACCCCAGTGTGCAGAAAGGGTCAAAATGTGTTTTTCAGCAGAAATAAACATGTTTCTGCAAGTTTGGTCAACCCCATGTAAGTTATGGGGCAGTAACATCACACTTTTCAAAACATGTTTTTCAGCCCGAAATAAACGCGTTTTTTCAGACAACTGAATCTCCTTGTAACAGCAAGGCTCAGAAGAGCCCACACACTAAGCCCTTAACCCCAGTGTGCAGAAAGGGGTCAAAACGTGTTTTTCAGCAGAAATAAACATGTTTCTGTAAGTTTGTCATCCCCATGTAAGTTATGGGGCAGTAACATCACACTTTTCAAAACGTGTTTTTCAGCCCGAAATAAACGCGTTTTTTCAGACAACTGAATCTCCTTGTAACAGCAAGGCTCAGAAGAGCCCACACACTCAGCCCCTAACCCCAGTGTGCAGAAAGGGTCAAAACGTGTTTTTCAGCAGAAATAAACATGTTTCTGCAAGTTTGGTCAACCCCATGTAATTTATGGGGCAGTAACATCACACTTTTCAAACGTGTTTTTCAGCCCGAAATAAACACGTTTTTTCAGACAACTGAATCTCCTTGTAACAGCAAGGCTCAGAAGAGCCCACATACTCAGCCCTTAACCCCAGTGTGCAGAAAGGGTCAAAACGTGTTTTTCAGCAGAAATAAACATGTTTCTGCAAGTTTGGTCAACCCCATGTAAGTTATGGGGCAGTAACATCACACTTTTCAAAACGTGTTTTTCAGCCCGAAATAAAACGCGTTTTTTCAGACAACTGTATCTCCTTGTAACAGCAAGGCTCAGAAGAGCCCACACACTAAGCCCTTAACCCCAGTGTGCAGAAAGGGTCAAAACGTGTTTTTCAGCAGAAATAAATATGTTTCTGCAAGTTTGGTCAACCCCATGTAAGTTATGGGGCAGTAACATCACACTTTTCAAAACGTGTTTTTCAGCCCGAAATAAACGCGTTTTTTCAGACAACTGAATCTCCTTGTAACAGCAAGGCTCAGAAGTGCCCACACACTCAGCCCTTAACCCCAGTGTGCAGAAAGGGTCAAAACGTGTTTTTCAGCAGAAATAAACATGTTTCTGCAGGTTTGGTCAACCCCATGTAAGTTATGGGGCAGTAACATCACACTTTTCAAAACGTGTTTTTCAGCCCGAAATAAACGCGTTTTTTCAGACAACTGAATCTCCTTGTAACAGCAAGGCTCAGAAGAGCCCACACACTAAGCCCTTAACCCCAGTGTGCAGAAAGGGTCAAAACGTGTTTTTCAGCAGAAATAAACATGTTTCTGCAAGTTTGGTCAACCCCATGTAAGTTATGGGGCAGTAACATCACACTTTTCAAAACGTGTTTTTCAGCCCGAAATAAACGCGTTTTTTCAGACAACTGAATCTCCTTGTAACAGCAAGGCTCAGAAGTGCCCACACACTCAGCCCTTAACCCCAGTGTGCAGAAAGGGTCAAAACGTGTTTTTCAGCAGAATAAACATGTTTCTGCAAGTTTGGTCAACCCCATGTAAGTTATGGGTCAGTAACAATCTCACTTTTCAAAACGTGTTTTTCAGCCCGAAATAAACGCGTTTTTTCAGACAGCTGTATCCCTATGTAACTGCAAGGCTAAGAAGAGCCCACACACTCAGGTCTTAACCCCAGTGTGCTGAAAGTGTCAAAACATGTTTTTCAGCAGAAATAAACTTGTTTCTGCAAGTTTGGTCAACCCCATGTAAGTTATGGGTCAGTAACAGCTCACTTTTCAAAACGTGGTTTTTCAGCCCGAAATAAACGCGTTTTTTCAGACAGCTGTATCCCTATGTAACTGCAAGGCTCAGAAGAGCCCACACACTCAGATCTTAACCCAGTGTGCTGAAAGTGTCAAAACATGTTTTCAGCAAAATAAACTTGTTTCTGCAAGTTTGGTCAACCCCATGTAAGTTATGGGTCAGTAACAGCTCACTTTTCAAAACGTGTTTTTCAGCCCGAAATAAACGCGTTTTTTCAGACAGCTGTATCCCTATGTAACTGCAAGGCTCAGAAGAGCCCACACACTCAGGTCTTAACCCCAGTGTGCTGAAAGTGTCAAAACATGTTTTTCAGCAGAAATAAACATGTTTCTGCAAGTTTTGGTCAATCCATGTAAGTTATGGGTCAGTAACAGCTCACTTTTCAAAACGTGTTTTTCAGCCCGAAATAAACGCGTTTTTTCAGACAGCTGTATCCCTATGTAACTGCAAGCCTCAGAAGAGCCCACACACTCAGGTCTTAACCCCACTGTGCTGAAAGTGTCAAAACATGTTTTTCAGCAGAAATAAACATGTTTCTGCAAGTTTGGTCAACCCCATGTAAGTTATGGGTCAGTAACAGCTCACTTTTCAAAACGTGTTTTTCAGCCCGAAATAAACGCGTTTTTCAGACAGCTGTATCCCTATGTAACTGCAAGGCTCAGAAGAGCCCACACACTCAGGTCTAACCCCAGTGTGCTGAAAGTGTCAAAACATGTTTTTCAGCAGAAATAAACATGTTTCTGCAAGTTTGGTCAACCCCATGTAACTTATGGGGCAGTAACAGCTCACTTTTCAAAACGTGTTTTTCAGCCCGAAATAAACGCGTTTTTTCAGACAGCTGTATCCCTATGTAACTGCAAGGCTCAGAAGAGCCCACACACTCAGGTCTTAACCCCAGTGTGCTGAAAGTGTCAAAACATGTTTTTCAGCAGAAATAAACTTGTTTCTGCAAGTTTGGTCAACCCCATGTAAGTTATGGGTCAGTAACAGGTCACTTTTCAAAACGTGTTTTTCAGCCCGAAATAAACGCGTTTTTTCAGGACAGCTGTTACCCTATGTAACTAAAAGGCTCAGAAGAGCCCCACACACTCAGGTCTTAACCCCCAGTGCGCTGAAAGTGTCAAAACATGTTTTTCAGCAGAAATAAGCATGTTTCTGCAAGTTTGGTCAACCCCATGTAAGTTATGGGTCAGTAACAGCTCACTTTTCAAAACGTGTTTTTCAGCCCGAAATAAACGCGTTTTTTCAGATAGCTGTTACCCTAAGTAACTGCAAGGCTCAGAAGAGCCCACACACTCAGGTCTTAACACCAGTGCGCTGAAAGTGTCAAAACATGTTTTTTCAGCAGAAATAAACATGTTTCTGCAAGTTTGGTCAACCCCATGTAAGTTATGGGTCAGTAACAGCTCACTTTTCAAAACGTGTTTTTCAGCCCGAAATAAACGCGTTTTTCAGATAGCTGTTACCCTATGTAACTGCAAGGCTCAGAAGAGCCCACACACTCAGGTCTTAACCCCAGTGCGCTGAAAGTGTCAAAACATGTTTTTCAGCAGAAATAAGCATGTTTCTGCAAGTTTGGTCAACCCCATGTAAGTTATGGGTCAGTAACAGCTCACTTTTCAAAACGTGTTTTTCAGCCCGAAATAAACGCGTTTTTTCAGACAGCTGTATCCCTATGTAACTGCAAGCCTCAGAAGAGCCCACACACTCAGGTCTTAACCCCAGTGTGCTGAAAGTGTCAAAACATGTTTTCAGCAGAAATAAACATGTTTCTGCAAGTTTGGTCAACCCCATGTAACTTATGGGGCAGTAACAGCTCACTTTTCAAAACGTGTTTTTCAGCCCGAAATAAACGCGTTTTTTCAGACAGCTGTATCCCTATGTAACTGCAAGGCTCAGAAGAGCCCACACACTCAGGTCTTAACCCCAGTGTGCTGAAAGTGTCAAAACATGTTTTTCAGCAGAAATAAACTTGTTTCTGCAAGTTTGGTCAACCCCATGTAAGTTATGGGTCAGTAACAGCTCACTTTTCAAAACGTGTTTTTCAGCCCGAAATAAACGCGTTTTTTCAGACAGCTGTATCCCTATGTAACTGCAAGCCTCAGAACAGCCCACACACTCAGGTCTTAACCCCACTGTGCTGAAAGTGTCAAAACATGTTTTTCAGCAGAAATAAACATGTTTCTGCAAGTTTGGTCAACCCCATGTAAGTTATGGGTCAGTAACAGCTCACTTTTCAAAACGTGTTTTTCAGCCCGAAATAAACGCGTTTTTTCAGACAGCTGTATCCCTATGTAACTGCAAGGCTAAGAAGAGCTCACACACTCAGGTCTTAACCCCAGTGTGCTGAAAGTGTCAAAACATGTTTTTCAGCAGATATAAACTTGTTTCTGCAAGTTTGGTCAACCCCATGTAAGTTATGGGTCAGTAACAGCTCACTTTTCAAAACGTGTTTTTCAGACCGAAATAAACGCGTTTTTTCAGACAGCTGTATCCCTATGTAACTGCAAGCCTCAGAAGAGCCCACACACTCAGGTCTTAACCCCACTGTGCTGAAAGTGTCAAAACATGTTTTTCAGCAGAAATAAACATGTTTCTGCAAGTTTGGTCAACCCCATGTAAGTTATGGGTCAGTAACAGCTCACTTTTCAAAACGTGTTTTTCAGCCCGAAATAAACGCGTTTTTTCAGACAGCTGTATCCCTATGTAACTGCAAGGCTCAGAAGAGCCCACACACTCAGGTCTTAACCCCACTGTGCTGAAAGAGTCAAAACATGTTTTTCAGCAGAAATAAACTTGTTTCTGCAAGTTTGGTCAACCCCATGTAAGTTATGGGTCATTAACAGCTCACTTTTCAAAACGTGTTTTTCAGCCCGAAATAAACGCGTTTTTTCAGACAGCTGTATCCCTATGTAACTGCAAGGCTCAGAAGAGCCCACACACTCAGGTCTTAACCCCAGTGTGCTGAAAGTGTCAAAACATGTTTTTCAGCAGAAATAAACATGTTTCTGCAAGTTTGGTCAACCCCATGTAAGTTATGGGTCAGTAACAGCTCACTTTTCAAAACGTGTTTTTCAGCCCGAAATAAACGCGTTTTTTCAGACAGCTGTATCCC